>NC_071657.1:122915212-122925212 GCF_014839835.1 Dryobates pubescens | reverse complement strand
GAAACCAGATCAATTACTATGCCCAGGACTGACCTACTATTTTTATTAGTCCTGAGGAATTGAGATGGCATGAAAGGAAAAGATACAGCCTTTAAAATGCAGGATAGCTTTTAGTTTAAGATTGAATATGATACTCTGTCTTCAATGTCTTTATCTGACTGTTAGTCAGGTAAAAGGATGTTCATTTAAGCATCAGATATATAAATAGGCTGTAGTACACAGACACTGGGACAAATTGTGGCTTATAGTACAGAGATAAATATGTTAGGCAATGCTTGTTTTTTCAGTTGCAGTTAACTTTAGCACAGATCAATTAATCTGATTTCTTAAAGCCTTCTCATGCCAGCTGAATGCACCTGTTAAGACAATGCTGCATGAAGGATGCATGTTTTCTGTAGCTGTGTTGTGGGGGTGCTCAGCTGCTGGCTTTCATCTTTACTAAATAAAACTCATCTAGTTCTCAATTTTGTTGTAAATCTGTGCTCAAAAATGGTCTTCAGAGACCTACCATATGAGTGCCCACTTTAAAAGTTTTGTATTGCGGCTTGAATTCTTCACAATAGAAGTACATTCTGTGTTCTGATACAGACCCTGTTGTCCCATTTCTGCCATTTTTGAACTGTTAATTTACTCACAACTACCATCTTCACTCTTGAGAGTAAATACTAACATGATTAGGTGGCTTTGAAGAAGTGACTTTTTTACCATGAAAATTGTGGTTTTGTCATGATACATGCTGACTTCACAAACTGATGCAAATGTGATATGCGTTATTTCCAGTTATGCAACAAAACATCCAGAAACTCACAACTGGAAGCTCTGTTTTCTACAATGACCTTCCAGCACAAGGTGTTTGAGCATACTTTACATTACTTTTAGTAGATAATAATATACTAAACGTACTAATAGAAGTACTTTATTTTACAGTATTCTGATAGCAATTGACCTAATTATTGTTTTAATCATATTCACATACTTATATATTTTAAAAGTATGCAGTGCAGTAATTTATGTCTCTGCTTAACTCAAGCTTTGAAATCTGAATGTCTTCAAGTGAAAAAAAAACCAAAACCACAAAACCCAACCCCCCAAAAAACCTAAATCCCTAAACCTTTACAAATACTCTATTTTTTTGTTCTCACACATTCAGCTATGTCCTTCATATTTGGCATTATGATTTATTAGGCAATCTTAAGTGTTAAAGACTTTTAACATATTGGCACAAGACTTCAGATGCATTGTGCCTTGTGTCAATGACTAATTAATTCCAGCAGAGTACAAAAGTTACCATTATTTAAGCCTAGCTCCTCACCTCTGCTTTTACATCATAGGCCATTTCTAAAAGGCTATGAAGTTCAGGCTGTGTCTTAGGAAGTGAACAAGGTGAAAGCATGGTGCAGTGTCAAGTCCGTGGTACTGAGTACTGTGCATTACAACCTACATAAGCACCTCAGTGCCAATGTAGCATTATGGGTTGGAGAGTGTTGCCTTGGTTTGAAGGGCTCACCCCAGAGCAGGGTAGGCAGCCGCTCTAGTTTCTGGTGGTGCTGGTTCATGATGGTGGCAGCCAACCTCCACATCTCCAGTACTGAGGGGCAGCACATACTGCACTTTCCTCTCCATAAGGACAGAAAGACTGCATCACTCGTTGGGGGCCTGGAGATGAGCTTCTGGTTTGCCTCAGCAGGTGGACAGGCTCCTGCACCCCAGGGCAGGCTTCTGCTGCAGAGGTGCCTGGACACGGATGGGGCAGGGCCAGCATGCTCAGCATGCCCTGTGGAGGGGCGGGGCGGGCTGCCGGCTACGGAGCGCCCCCTGGCGGTAGCTCCGGTGCTGCGCACCTGCTCCCACCTTCCGGTGGAGCAGCACCAGCTGCCCATTGTGCTGGGGACTTGGGCACCAGCTGAACCGGTACCTGGCAGGGCAGGACGAACTCTGCAAGCCAGGCGTTCAGTACACCCTATCATAAAGTAAGGAGGTCTAATTGAGCTACGGCTCTGTATCCTGGTATTTGTACAAATAAAAGACCACATCTTGATGCAAAATAAACACAAAAGCACTGTTGTGACTATAACAGGGAGTCATATACTAATTTATATAATAAGTGGTTGTGCATGCTTTATTCAAGATTATGGCTGCAAGAAATGGCATGAATTGCTGGGTGTGTTTAATGCTGGATTATAGCAATTTGAAACATGTCAAACACATGGCTAATGCCTCATGCTTCACTCATTCTTGCGTAAACCTGCATAGCCACCATCCATTATACCCTTGGTAACAACACAATTCTGCAAGTAAATATTGTTACACTAAGTAACCTTTCAATTCAAGTTGTTTAGGAAGAGAAAATGCAATCTTGTGCAGTCAGTTCCAGTGTCAGTTTAATGTTTCAAAAGGGAAGTGGTGTAGAGAATAAGTATCTGTACAGTGACTTGCCATCTTAAAAAACACATGCGTGTGTGTGCGCATGCACATGCACAGAAAATGGACAGTTCTCATCAGAGGAGAAAAGTAAAACTCTAGCTTGTAACTTCACAGGCCAGTATTTCTTTTTTTGGTATGGGAGATTGCGTGGTTACCCTGGCAGAATTGGGCATTCAGCCTGTAGCGCAGCCGCATACTATAATAATCTACAATTTCATTCTGTCTCAGAAAGAGCAGCAACTATTTTCCCCATACCTTTGTTTAAAATACCCAGTAGCAGAGCTTGTATCTCACTTTTCGCGACAAGAGTTTGGGAATCACAGCAGAAGTAGGTGCTGGTGAATGCCTGTGAGTGTGGGTGCGTGTGTGCATGTGTGCCTGTGTAGGCATGCTCGTGTCTGACAGCAAGTGTGACAGCAAGAGAAAAAGAGAAGGATTAGAAAGTGAGAATGTGTATGAATGTCTGTAAACAGGGACCTGTATATTTTTGGTTACCATATTTGAAATACTAAACTTTCAGCCGTAGTATCCGGCAGTCACTGTAATTCTTTCATATTTATTTATGATTATTATGCTAACAATCTGCACTACTGTTATAAAAGCAAGGAAAAAAGTACAGTAGTTTTCTTAGTTAGATGTTGCAGGTTCAAATTATTTGCCACCAGTAACAGAAATTAGTCTCATAGATGTCAGAAATTAGTCTCATGTAGATGTTTTCACTGCTTTAATTAGTGAGAATTTAGAGTTGAACAGGCATACACATACATGCATATAGTTGTACATGCACGTGTGTGTGTGTGTGTGTATGCAGGAGAAAGGAAGGGAAAAGAAAAAAGATTCTGTGCTTGCTCTTTTTTCAGCATTCTCTTTTTAGTTGCTAGCTTTGAGAAGGGGGCTGCAGACAACCAACAAAGGGTATTGCTCAAGCCAAAGTTTCGGTACTGTTTTTAGAAATACCCTCTTACAACTAGGGGGGTAAAAAAAAAACAACCCAACTTTTTTTTTTTCCCCCCCACATAAAATTCTAGAGACTCATTCTTCTTCATATAAATTCTTCAGTATTTCTTCCATATCACTTCCAAATAAATAACTCTTTTCAGTAGTGGTACTCTGTAGTTTAATTCTTGGGTCAGATTTGTTGTTTTCTGTTGCCAGAGTAGTGTTACTGGTCATGTTATGTTAAAGCCGATTCTGCCCGCTCACAGACACTTTAACTTAAAATGCAGAGCCTGAACTACACTCCAGGGCTTTGCAAGGATACAAAATCCACAAGACATAAACCCCTTTGGTTAATATGAACTGGAAGATGTTTAACCCTTCTCTGATAATTGTAATGAAAGAATTGGAGGGACGTAAAAGCAGGGGGGCTGATGTATTTATTTATGAAATTTCTGAGTGTTTTCTAATGTTTTGATTATCCGACATTTACACCCTTTTGCCCTTTTAATGCGCTTGGCTAAATGTACCACTGTTGTTGTCTAACGCTCGAATTTGTAAAAGATGAACCTGTCTGTTGGCTAAATCTTTGTTTGACTAAAAGAGGATTAATGTTTGAATTTCCTGAATTTCCAAATCCTTGTAACGATACAGTTGATGAAGCATTTTAAATAGATTTCCACTCTGATACATGTCTTTTTATTGAAAGTAAATATTGTAAAAATCAGAAAGGGCTGTCTGCTCCTACAGTTGTGGCATACCCGCATTAGAATTTTCATATAACTACTAAGGGCAATCAGACCCTTTTCTCTGAATATTTTAAACATTGTACATGTAAAATTTATGCCTAATTTGAATACTTATTAGCTGCCTAATCTCAGAAAAGAGTATTAGCTTTGTTTTTTGCCTTGTAAAATTCATCACTGCGTAGATCACATTTTCCATTTCTATTATTTTTCTTTGCTGATGTTCGTAAGAGTGTTTAAGAAGGGCTGTTTGTTCATAAACACATCTGGTGCTGCTGTTGTTTTCTGTGCTATAGCAGCTGCCCTCCTTTTATATTAACTGTGTTTGTGTTTTTTACATCCTGACCAGACCATCTTTAAAAGCCTCACCTTGCAGTATTTTAACTTCTGTTTTCCCCACATAATATATACTTTTACTTTACCTTTGTTGGCTCTTATTTGTGTTAATTCATACAGCATTTTGATTAATATCCCATGCCTGCAGTTAAGGTGTAATGGTCTATTTCCTGGCACTTTTTTTTTTTTTAGGAAAGCTATTGCTCATACTTTGCAAGGGAACAAATAACTAAGTTCAATGGTTAGGCTAAGCAGCAAGCTTTGTTTCTTTCCCTGAGTTTGCTTACATGTCTTTCCCTTCAGAGGTGTCTTAAAGTCATAGCTCTGCCACGTTGTTATGGGGACTCTCTCAGTACATCGGGAGTGAGGGTGAAGGAAAGTGAGGTCCATTCTGACCCTGTGAGAGGAGGAGAGTGTGTTAGTGGCTCTGAGAAGAGATGTTGACCTTTCCATATTACAGATACAAAATGCGCCTTGAAATTCTGTTTTGTAAGGGCACGTTAGTTTTTTATTTACTGCAAAGATTTCAACTGATCTTGGCAGGACATCTCATTGCTATCCTGAAAGTACAGTATATTTATGCAGTGAAAATGATAAAACATTTATTACTGTAGAGAAGGTAATATGCATAATTTATGCTGTTTTTAGCACAATCATTAGTGATATTCTTGATAGATTTTATTTCCAGCTTTCATATCTAATACATGCCTGGAAAATTAATTTTATATCTTTCATTTATTTGCCTATGTTAAAATTGAGTTTTAAGTCATCTTCAAGTGAACAGTTTGATTGCTGCTCATGCATAAGCTTAATTACTTCCCAGGAAGGACAGTATTAAATGTTTTAAATGTCAGAAAAATAAATGAATATCAGTCGTTTGATTAAAAAAATAGGCAATATCTGACGTGTTTGCAGCAGGAGCTTTTTCTTAAAATGCCTCCGAGGCAAAATTTTATTTAGTCACAAAAAAGGAGAAGCCCATTATACTATTTATCATTGGTTGATACCATATGATTTGTAACACCCTTACAAAATTTTAATTTTGTATGATTAGCTGTGCATCATTAAACAACAGCCTTGCATAAGATATGCTGTAAAATTCTGACAGAATCAAGATAGTGAATATTTTAAATAAGGCTGTATAGTCATCCATGGTTGTCAAAGCCAGATAACAGGAAATATAGAGCAGTGTGTGAAATCATGCCTTCATTTAAACTGGTTTTATAGGTAGACTTTAAAATGTAGTTGTTCTTAAATGCTATTGACCATGCTCTGTGTGTGGTGTGTTATTTTGGCCATTAAATGTAAGCACACAAAGATTGCTTATAGAAACCATAATTCCGGTGATTAGTATCTGTATGAAAGCAGAGTTTGCATCGCATTTCTTGGTAAACGGCTCTGCGAGGCTTTTTTCTTCTTCTAAAGATGCTGTCTGTGTAATTGGCAGAGAGGGACATCTTGATAATGGAAGTGTGAAGGTGTAACGCGTGTGTTAATTGATACTTCTTAATCACTTTTAGGTATTAAGTCATGATGCAGGAATCTGCGACAGAGACAATAAGCAACAGTTCAATGAATCAAAATGGAATGAGCACTCTAAGCAGCCAATTAGATGCTGGCAGCAGAGATGGAAGATCAAGTGGTGACACGAGCACTGAAGTAAGCACAGTAGAACTGCTGCATCTGCAACAACAGCAGGTAAGTTTGTTTTGCTTCCTGTTTGTTTTTAAACAAATAAAGGGCTGTTTTCTGAGGGGCACCCTTCCCCAGACCCTCTGTGCGTGCTGAATGTGAAGTGTCGTGCAAGTAAGGAGCATGGGGCATTATTATTTGTTGGTTTTGTGCATGTTAATGCTGAAACGCAAGGATCCTGTTTTCGTGGCAGCAACATCTTGCTGATAGTGCTGCACACCACCATGCTCGCCTGGTGATTAAAATCCCGCAGCATATTTGTAAAAGTTGTGCCAAAGCCTTGCAGTGCCTGTTTTCCGAATCTGTTAGTTTACGGTGCGATTTGGTCGCACAGGACGTGATGCATAGCTTTCCACCAGAGGGCCACATTACTTGAGACTTCACTTGCGATGAATTGTTCCAAAGTCGGAGCTGAGTGAAGGGGCCAGAGTGACTTCTCACCATAAAGATGTTTTGCTGTCGTAGGTGTAAATAAACAATGCTGCTTAGTCCAGAATCACTGAAATAAATGATAATAATAATAACACATGTGCCTGTCTGCCTGTCTGTGCACATGAGTGTAATTTGGATGTGTGATTTTGCAAATACAGAAAAAGAGAGAAGCAGCTTTTCTGTAGGTATATTTCCATTCTCACTTTAAAAACATTTTTTCTCAATTTTTCTCAATGAGTTCAAGGAGAGCTACTTTTATGTTTAAAACTATAAGATTAATTCATTGCCTGACTGCTGACCCCACATAATTATTGGATGCTATCAGTTGATTTTTTTTTTTCACTGTAAGATTTAATTTCCTTTTAAAACCTGCACAAACATAATTCCTTCTACTTTGTCTACCTAAAGAGTTACCCCCCTCTTCTTTCTCCCCCCTGCCACCCCGCCCCCCATCATCAGGGGATACTTCACTATTGCAGTGAAGCCCAAACAGTTTGTTTGGTAAACAGTTGGGGTCTGATTCTGCAGAGTATCAGTACCTGCTTTGAACTCCTGAAAGTCTTCACTATCTGGTCCTCTTATCTGCTGAAGCCACTCAGCACCTTTGGATTTCAAACTCTTCCTTTGTTAATAGTCATTTTTTTCATTACAATGTCAGGTATTGGATTAATGAAGAGAAAGTGTTTTCCTGTAAGATAAAATATTAGAAAAATCCTGTTTTATAGAAACATGTTTTAACATGATAGATAAATTACATATGTATGGGCCTCTGAAATAACAGGTCATAATAGCTCTCAAAAGGGAAACATTCTTAATGCTGAATTGAGCAGTGTACATACTACAGTTAAATTTTTTAAATGGTGACAGAAAATGTGGAAGAAATAAATAGTTGTAGACTGAAAAATGAGAAGTTGTTAAGGCTTAAATCTGTGCCTTGCTTTAATTCAAGTGTATTCTGTTCTAGCAATTGAGCACTTAAAGTACTACAGTCTGAGGAAATACAGGTTTCAGTGTCTTGATGAAGTTCTTAGCAGGCTTATGCATATCTATACACACACACACACACACATACATACATTGTTATTTCCCTGTGTATACACTGTGTTTATGCACTTTTTCATATAAAAATATACATGTATACATATATAAATTTAATGTTGAAAAAAATGCTATCATCTCTACTCAGGTGTTCAGATTATAACAGCATTTTAAAATCTTTATTGAGGGAGAATGTATGTGATTGGTAAAAATCTTTAGGAAACTAAATTTAAGTGAAACAGTTTAAAATACAAAAATACCACCAGAATAATGTGCCACTTACATGTTTCTCCAGCAGTCCTAGGCATGTGTAGCCAATTTGTCCATACGGTCACAGGTTCCAGTAGATAGCATTTGCAAAGACCACAGAGAATAACAACTGAAGATGAAAATATTCAGTTGAGTACTAATAACAGACAGGTTCTGAAGGGACAGGCTTAGAAGTGACAATCTTTTCTTCAAAACTGTGATTAGATCTTAAATAAGCAGACAGGCAAAGTAAAACCATGGGTACAGTTAATAGGACTCAAGAGGCATTTTATGGTACGGTCTGCACCATAGGATTTAAATACAACTCAAGCTAGGCATATAAATCCTTCTATAAAATATGTTGATGTGTAACCTAAACACTAGTAAACATGCAGTAGAGTATCCTTTAGATAACGGACATAGCTTTATGCTGCTTCTGCTTTTATTCCTCTTCTTTTGTTTTGGTTTTGGGTTTGGGTTTTTTTTTCCCTGTTTTAGACCAGATGTCTTTTGAAATATTATTTAAGAGGAAAATGGTGGCTGTTTTTCTCTGCAGTAACTCTCTAAAATGTTGTTTGTAATATACAGTTTGTCTAAGAAACTTTGGCAAGTACAAAACCAGAGTGACCCCCCCCCATTGTACCTGCAGTTATTATTCTGAAGATTTTTTTTTATTGTTTAAAGATGTGCAAGATATAATGTGCTGATGTCATAGTTTAAGATTCTGGTTTTAGCTACTCTAAGTTGTTTTATCGGGGGCCTTCAAATAAACAAATCAAGTTTGTTGCAGCTTTTTGTAAAAGAAACATGTAAATGGTTACTGATCTTAATACATATCCTTCAGCTGGGCAGCTACATAATGTTTAGGGATAGCTATATCAACTGAGTAACGTCACAAAATAAACTTTCACTGTGGCATGAATATGTACTGGGGCAAGTTAAACATGAGAAATTTTGGACTATGTATGAAGAGAAACTGGGCTAAGTTAAAAATGTTTATGTATTCAAGCATTATGATCACAAATCAGTGGATTTAAAGCAAGTAAATAAACTAAAATAGAAGATTTAATTGTAAGCAATTATATGGAGTTTGGACAGTTCTGGTTTTGGCTTGATGTGTATGTTGTGATCTGTATATAGAAAGGTGTGACTTAAATCAAGGGGTTATTCCTTTTCCATGTATCAAGAGAGAATGACAGTATTCTGTAATATATGGTAATATACATTTGCCGATAAATGGATTGGCTGCTGTCACAAGTCATCAGGTCAGTTTTGAAGATGTATGACTAGAACGTAAGCAACTTTTTATCTTGCTGTCAATATTTATCAGTTTGTAAATATTGCTAAAGTGAATGTAGATTTTTATTATTAATATGTGATGCAAACTGTAAACCTGCTCAGACTTGTTTTTTCTGCTTTTTTGGCTTACAATGAAATGCTCTGCCTCATATATGTACATTTGTACGCTTATGAGGTTTTTCACTTTCATTTTTTTTCTTGTCTGTTGAAATCAGTGTTTTGATACTAGAATGTATAATACATGGAAAAAAGCATATCCTTGATTAAATACATTGACAGATTATTCTGCATTAGATGTAGAATTTTATTTTGATATTAAGTTTGTAGAATTAATTGTTTGTGTCACTAAGGTCAAAATAGTTGCTAAAAAAACATGATTGCTTTACAGAGTAGATTTGAGCTTGCATTTTGAGTATTCATTAAGTCAGTTCTACCAAGATAATCTTTTTAAATGTTTTATGGGAATTTATTGCTAAGAAGCTGTTTCAGTTGACAATGTTTAAAATATTTTTCCAAAGCAGTTTTCTCTTTTTAGCATATCACTTACCATTAGCATTTTATTGATAATAATAATAATAGTATTTGCAAAAGCAAAAACGTGATGCTAGCACTCAGGTTATCCTGGTGATGTGGAAACAGAAGTTTTGTTTCCTAAATGTTTTATCTTTGTGATTATTTAAAAAGGAAGAGAATAAAAAGGGGGGGAGGGAGGGGGAGGGGAGTGATATTTATTATATAGAGTCTTAAATTAGGCATTTGCAAAACTGTTTCTGTATGTTGCACAGTAGTTTTATGTACTAAGCCACTAGAGACTTGCATTTTAACTCCTCAGAAGAGGAAATTAATAT
>NC_071657.1:122882712-122910212 GCF_014839835.1 Dryobates pubescens | reverse complement strand
CTTGCTGAGTAAAAGAAAGATATAAATAACCTTAGCCAAACCAGAAACACTAGATAGGAACATAAGAAGTGCGAAAAAGACCCAGGTTATAGGAAATAATTGGATTTAAATGTAATCTTTGAGGACAGACTAAACCTAAGGTGACCAAGAAGTATGTTAAAAGAAACCTGGAGTATAGCTGAACTTCTTGTGAAACTCCACAGTGAGAAAGCACATGGTAATAAGAAAGAAGTACCATCATATGGCTTGACCAGTGCTCTGAAGTTAAAGGGAGCATAACATATAACACCAGTACACCAATAGAGTGGAAGTGCATGAATAATAAATGCCATATAATCAATGCACTGAAAGAAGACAAAGAGTTGATGTAATGGGAAACAAAAATGTTCCCTAACCAAATACATGTGTATTTACAAATATATATTATTTTCTCTGAAATATTACATTGATTTTAGTGTGAATTTTATTTGGTCAAGAGTAGCAAAGGAGTATTAATTATTTAAAATTGATAGGTTTTATGTCAGAATTAGAGCAGTCACAGCTGACAACTATTTGGTACAAGATGTAGTCTGCCTTATTTAATTTATTTATTTCCATAAATAATGGTTTCTATCTGCATAGTGTGTGCAGTCAGTATGGTTTGCTTTTTTTTCTCTTTCTTTACAGATCTCAGAAAAAAGGAGAACTTGTATATATGTAAATGTCTAAAGAGGGCCTTGCTAAGTGTGTAGCTAATTTTAGGAAGTATGTTAGGTCATTGGTTCTACATAATGGGCATCAAACTAATTACAAAGAAACAGTCAATTGTATTGAAAATTTAAAATACCCTGCAGTATGCCAGTTAGTCAAACAAACAAACAAACAAACAAACACCCTGTACATCCTCCTTAATAGAGCTGTGCAAATATTTTAAGTTATCAGAACACAATTTGAAGATTCTTTTGAGGCAAAGTGCAATTTGTAGGAATTTTATCAGGCAGCTTGTCTTTGCAAGAGAGTCTGAATGGGTGGATTTTACATTTCTGAGTGTTCATATTAGGCTCAAAATGACTTTGTAGTCACTTTGTGTTACTTTGTATAGAGCTTTTGCAGACATGTAGCTCGTTTAAGCCTGAACAGAATTATATTACATGAGATGAAGTCTTTGTATATTGTTATTTATAATAATTAAAGCTTGGTACTGGATTTAGAGATCAATTAGCAATACCAGTATGGCCTGTCTTTCAGGGATAGTAGTAACAGAGCATTATTCAGAGGAGGCTACTTCCAGTAAGAGGTCATGGATGCTTCTAGTACTGACCTCTAAACTAGTATTTGTTTTAATAACTCGAGGATTTATTTTAAATCTGTAAACTGATTTTCTTTTCTTGTTCCCAGTGAATACTTCCACCTGCTGGTTTTGGCTCTTCTTCCATGGGCTCTTCTTTCCTGCATTCTTACTGCTGGCTTTGTGTCTGTCATCATTGGCTCATTACTCTCCACATTGTGATCTGTTCACCTTTACTCTATATCTTGTCTGTCTCTCTATGGCTGTACTAACTTCTTCTTTTTGTGGGTTGGGTTTTTTTTTGGGGTTTTGTTTGTTTGTTTGTTTGTTTTTTGCTTATTGAGCTTAATGCCTGTACTTGCCAAGCTTTGTCTATTTTATTTAACAAAGTACACCTCCCTGTCAATGTCATAGTTTATACAGGAGATATTTTGAGAAGCTGGATATTTTGATCCTAGAATAGTATGTAATTGTGTGCCAAATACTTGGAAATACAGTCTTGAGAAACATGCAGCACCAACCTAATGAAGTTGTTACCAACTTATTCCAATGATGTGACTAGCTAAGCTGTAGACAGAAAACAATTGATTTTTGTAAAGACCAAATTTTACCACTGGAGTCTCTACTATTGAACTGTGCCCGAGAAATCTGGGGCTGGAAGGAATGATGGATTGTTACCCAGATCCAGAGCATGATGTGTCCCATCAAAACTGGTATGTGTCTGCTCAGAAAGGAAGACTGAGTAAGGCAATATTAAGTGGTTTTCATCAACAACTTCAGTGTGAAAAGTCTGGAAATAGATTGAGCTTTAGATTCAGGTTGTGATGTAAAGCTTGTATTACAGTCTTAGTCAAATGAAAAGAAGTATCTTCCATATGGAGCTGGTTTATCTGAGCTAACTTTAAACTAGCTTGTGTGTGTGCTGTTAGTGTTGTATCTGCAGCATTGTAGAGCAAAACAAAATCTCAGCTGCCTGAATATTTACCAGCAGTGCCCACTAACTTAGTTAAAACTTATGTATGTCTGTCTGCTTGCCCTTCAGTCACAGTGATGCGTGCAATGCGTGTTCCTTTACCTGGGAAGGTTATAGTTACTGATTTCTTCTGTGTAGTATTTTTATTGACAGTTCCCTACATTATGTACCTGATTATAATTGTTCAGATTGTTAGGTCTTTAGGATGATATTGTAATATGCAACATGTATATGTAGCTTGTATGCATATGAGTAGGACAAGTGTAATTTTAGAATGTGATACTTTTTGTAAATCAAACCCAAAACATTGAACCTAATTTATACTTGTAAAGATATAAAAAGTAATTCCAGGATAATACATATATATTTGTTCCTTGCATTCTTTAGACTGTATATTTTTAAAATATTCTTAAGGTTCATCAGTTGCCTCTTTTCAAACTGTGTAAGAATGTAACTGTGCTTAAACTTTACTGCCAGTTTTCATGTTTAAATGCCTTCGCACTATAATTTGTCATCTCAGAGTACTCCTCTGAAATTATGTTATCAAAATGAAGAGAGGAAGGAAAGATTGCTGCTCCTTCTGTGTCATGTCTTCAGATTTTTCTGTAAATAATAAACTTGGTGTATTGTTTCATTAATTCCTTTAACTGTATTCTAAAATACAGAAAATTATAGCAAAGCTGTTGAGTAAGTAAGAGGGCTTTCTAGATGCAAATTACTCTGCCAGATGCAGCATCAGTTTATCATTTGGTGCACTCCAAACCTGTTCATCTTAGGTTTTTTTACTGCACAACTCCTAGAAGCCTCAAAAAACTGTGGCTTTTTTTTTTTTTTTCCCGTAGAAGTTTTCTGTCACGCATGGTTTTATGTTTTTGATCCTCTTCTTCATTATTCAGCAGAATGTTTTGTGGAATCAGAAGCAATTCATCTTATATTGGTCTTTGAGGCTTTGCTGTCAAGTTTCCTCAAGAGAAATGGCAAAGAACAGCCTACCTTCTCTTTCTCTTAAATCATAAGAAACAAGCCATAAGGAACCATCCAGGCCCAGGCTTCAAGATTTGACTTCACAAGTAAATAAAGTTAACAACAGAATCTCTGATCTGATAGAGCCAACAGTAATATGAGCAAAGTTCTTGTGTTTATGGATCTGAGACACAAGATACATTGAGCCTGCTGTTGGAAATTGTCCTGATTTCAAAAGAAGCTGCTTCTAATAGTCCTTTGTCACAGTTAGTCCTGCTTTAGGACAGTAATGCTAACCAAAAAAAGCTCACACCAACCCCAAAAAAATAATCACAGAGAGCAAAATTAATATGACATGAAAAATGTGTCAGAGTTTGTATTGAAACACTGCCTTGTTCCAGATGTTACTTATCTTAGAAAGGAGTAGGACCTCTAGTGTGCCTGAGCTGTTGTTCCAAACAGGGAAACTCAGATTGAATCCAACTATTTAATGTAATAGAGAGATAGTATGTATGAGTGTGTGTAGTTCTAAAACAGACAACTAACATATTGGGAAACAGAAATCACATTGAAGTATGAATGTATTTTCTACATACCAAAAGCAGAATTATAATTTGTGTCTTTCTTGAGCTCTGTTGTGCAGATACCGTGAAGTCCTTGCATGAGAAAGCATGAACAGTGCTCTCAAGTCTTAAAAATTGCACCACCCATTTTTTTAGGAGTCCAAATATGGAGCAACAATTGTGCAAAATGAAAGTAAAAATATATTAAAAAAACCCACCTAGGCACTATGGATTTGTTCCACTTTTGGCCAATGATCTCTAAGATTAGAGTTGGGTAGCTAATGTCAGCTAACACTAAATATTATAACTCATTTGTAACTGTGCCATACAACAGAAACAGTAGGAGATGCATAGCAGTAGAAACAAGAAAAACATGAATTTTACACAATAAATTTGCAATAAAAGGGCTTTAGGGAGCAAGCCTACTTGATTAAGAGGACATAAGCACATGTTTATCTGCTGTGTTTAATAGAGAATTTGTAACACATTCCTAAAAGTAAGCATATACTTAGCTAACTGATGCAAAGGTAATAACATAACAGGAGTCATGGAATAAAAGCCTATGTGTTTCTGAAATATGTAATTTAAGGGTCTTGGTTTACAGCCATAAAAAATACAAGCTTGTACTTAAGATGAGTGTTATGTTTAACATGTAGTATCGATGCTTCAAATTTCCAAGCTATGCTGTTAACTTCTTTCAATTTTCTGCCTTAATCCTTTCATCCTTAATGATACAAATAGTTTATTTCAAGGCTACAAGACTTAGCAGTGAAAAAGCAAACTTATTTGTAAGGTTTGCAAAGTAGCCCACCATGTACATTTTCCTGTGTTACAACAGGAATGAGTTAAAACATTACTACTCAATGCCACAGCATTCTTTCAAGATACAACCTTCAACACGTTTTTAGGCTTTAGATACCCAGACTTCAAGATGAGTTTGATCTAAAATAGTATTAAGGAAAAATAATGTATGCTTTTAAAATCCCAGTTGAAGTTCTTTATATTGGAAAGCATTTCTTTATCAAACTAACCCACATTAAATGTAGCATTAATGTTTGAAAACACTTATATGGCTCTAAAACTACTACGGCCTATTACAAGAATTTAAATAGATAAAACAGACCTGTTGCATCAGTGAATTCACTTCAGTGAAACTTCAATGAAACAAAGGCCTCTGCTTTTTTTTAAATTGCTGCCAGAATCAAAGGAAGACATGCTATGCTTATGACTCTAGTCATTCTTTGTAATAATGTTGCTGTGTCATCCATTTAAGTGTCTGTCATTAAAACATTTTTAATTAGAGTGCATGATAGTATTTACCTGGTTTTTATTGCAGAAGTATGTTTCTGCTCTACAGGAACATGTTTATGTTGTTTCCTGTAGAGCAGAAACAGATTTCTGTTGTTCCTCACTGGACATGCTAATTCAAGGCTGAAAAATCCAGTTGTAACTAATAGGGCAATCTAATTTGTTTTCCAGATTATTTCCCTGGCAGTCAAGTACCTAACTCATTTTAAAAACTGTAGGAGGATGCTTCTTCATGTGTATATATGTATCCTTAGCCACGTTTGAAAATACACCTCTGGTTACCGGAAGCTATTGACCAGCTCGTTCACTGGAGTAAAATAGTCCTTGTATAACAAACGACTAAACTTTAGATACTTTAATAATCTATTAAATACAACACAGGTTTAAAATACTAAACTAATCTCAATGCAGTGTAGCAAGATAAAAAATACAGCTTTTTTTTTTTTTTTTTTTTTTTTAGTAAGAAAGGTACCCAACTTAATTAAATGGGGGAAAAAAAAGGACATTTAAATGCACATTTCACAACAGAAAAAGAAGAAACTAATTTAATGTAAGAGCTCATGTTTTATTGAGCAGCAACGTAGCCTAATGGTTCAGTGAATCAGTGACAAGGAACTTGTGCTTAGGCAAATACAAAACCAGATAAAAATCTGCTCTTTAAATCAAAGATTCCTGCATGCTGGTTTAAAATGTTATGAAAACTGGTGATTTGAACAATTTGATTTACATCAATCAATGCATTGTTAAATGGCCAAATAAGAGAAAAACATAAAATGCATAGCCAAGGGATAGGAACATCCTTCCCACCTCTGTAACTTTTGAGTATTTATCTTTACCTAACACAAATAAGTGATGATAAACAAGAGTTGACTCTCCCCTCCACACTATTGTGTGCATGTGATATATTAAGTATTTGTTAACATGTAACAGACTGGTCTTGGAAAACTGCTTCAACTCATCCTCACAAATGTGGGTCAGTTTACCTCATGGTGGAACTCCATTTGTATTTGCTCTGTTATTTTGATGTGACAAATAGTCTTTGTTTCTGAGGCTTACCTGTTGTCTGAGTCATTCAACACTGAAAAGTGAAATTTCAAGCATTTTTAAAGGCAGCTCTTAAGGAGATACTTCTGAAGGCCATGGGTGCCTCAAGGAGCCAGTTTCTCCAGGCTCAGTACTTAGCCATTAGAAGGAGGTAGATTTCCATGGTCTTGCGCAGAACTGGGAAGATGGAGTGGGGCATAGCATGCTCCTTTGGTTGGCTGTCCAGTCTCAGGTGGTATCTTTTTTTACAGAAAGCAATCATCCTGAAGCTGTAGGAGATGAGCACATGGCTCCTGCAAATATTCCCTGTAGGGAGAGTCCTTCCAGCTACTGAGCATGGAGGAGGTAAGGAGCAGTGAGTTCCCTTAGCGTGTCCTGCCAGCCCACCTTACTGCACTTGCTTAGCAACAGGACAGGGCTGCAGAGCATCTGCACTTTTCCTCCATTCCCTGAGCAGCTGTAAGGTGTCTGTGAAGTGAAAACAAGACAAGGGGTAACAGTTGAGGGATGGTGGTTTGCTGAGGGTTAATTAAATGGGAAGAAGAGCCAAAGGGATTGGGCAAGGACAGTAGGACTTGGAGGAAAGCAGCTGTGAGATGGGAGAGGCTGGCTAAGGCTGAGAGGATGGAATGGTTTTAGGCAGTAAGCAGTAGACTAGGAAGAGGGGAAGGGTATAAGGGAGTAGAAAGAGAAAGGGAAAATGTGTGGCCTGGATCTTGTTTTCTTAACTGTTTTTTCATTAATGCAGTCTTACAATATCCCTTGCATCCTCACAATGGTAACTTCTTTTTTCTGATTAAAATATACTGAGTTTATTAAGAAATAGTGCATAACAACACATTTGCCCAGATACATTTGGTGTGACATAATTCTAAGAGTATTTACAGTCACAGTATATATGTGACAGTGAATGAAATATAAATTGTTAAATTGTTGTTTTTCAATACTATACAATTTGATGCCATTGTTCTTTGATTTCATGAGGTTAATGCCTCAGTGGTAGAAGCTGTGACTGTCACAGGAGTTGTGCAGATCTTTGTAAAACTTCATGTTGTGCAACCATGTCACTGTAATGCTTCTCAGATGTATGATCTATCATAATTTGAACAACCTGTAGTAATTTGGATGTAAAATCCACTCAGGACTGAGATGGGATAGTGCTGTACAGGTTGGTCGTCCTCCTTCCTTCCCATGTGGAGGTGCTCAGTTGAAATCTTTCATAGACTCTGAACTGGGTGCAGGACCTTGCATGTTGCTTTGTTGAATTTCATGAGGCGGTCATTGGCCCACCTCTACATACATTCATATGCATACATATATATATAAAATTATATATTTTAAGTATGAAAATACAGTAAGTCAGTGTATAACTTAATATGACAAGATTTGTAGATGTTTGCATTAGGGATGTCTGGCAGCGGGGTTTGGACTCAATGATCTCTAGAGGTCCTTTCCAACCACTAACATTCTATCTTTCTATGATGCTATGAAAAGATCTCAGGTGTTAAGATTCAGTCTGAAATGACTGAAAAAGTCATGTTATTATAACATGCTGAATCATACCAAAAGACTCTGATATTTTATATACTGCAGGTCAAGTCTTGTCCCTGTTCAATATGTAAGTGCTATAAAAACTGAAATATTTACAATAGTAAATAGACAAACAAAGAAACCCCTTCACGTTTCAAGCATTTAAATAATTATGGATTGGTAGATAGATTGTTTGTTATCTATTTTAATTTTACAGGAGTTGTCCAGCCATACATAAATACTGGGAAAGCCTTCATTACTAATGCCTTCTAGTACCTGCACTGTCCCACCCTCTGGAAGTTATAGAAATCAATTAAAAGGCAGTTATAGCTAACTGTGCATATCAAACTTACAGAAGAGTTTCTCATCAATTTAAAATTAAGGTAACATTTCTACTCTGAAGACTCTCAGAATCTGTATGAATTTGTAATAAGAAGTCAAAATTAAAACAGTTAAAAAGGGGAAAGGAGTTAAAATGTACAGCTGTACTGCACTACACTGCATCTGATTTCACCTATTTCAGCTCAAATACTGTTATGGGGGGGTTAAAAATGTTTTTATTAATCTCTGAAAATGACAGGTGTCAAGAGCCTTTTGTGATACACATACAAAAAACTTGCAGTCAAGAGGTCATATAACTGCAATGTATTAGGCAGCAGCCTGCTCTCTTGTGGAATTTTCCTTGTTTGAAGTGTTTCCAATGAAAGATGCTTTCTGTAATGCACATCAGTAAAATGATCTATTTGGGAACAGCTTTACATGGTAAAGGAAGCTATGAGAATACTTTGGTATTGTGTATGTCTTCTCTCTTAACAATTGCATGTTCTGAACTCTCTGGGATGCTATGAAGCACACAAAGGATATATGACTCACATGAACTTAATGCATTTTAGGATTGAATTTTATAAATATTATTCTCATACTGAAAACAGATTTTTGCCTTTTTTTTTCTTTATAGTCCTTCAAGATACTTCTGATAATATGAAGCCATACATTTCACTAAACTGTCTGTATTTTCTTTACTGGCTATTAGCACCAGAATGCAGCATGCAAAATAAGATGTGTACACATACAGAGAAACAAAAAAACTTGCTTTGGTGTGCTTAAAGCAGAGGCAATTGTGAATTTTAAGGCAGCAATGTATGGGGCTGGTTTCAGGGGCTCTCCTTGAGCTCTTTGAGCCAAATGAATAGATTCTTAAAATTGCACTGTCTTTGGGCACATCAGAACTTGGGCATATACCCGTCTGGGCATGTATTGTCATTCAAGTTATGTAATACACTACATAATCATTAAGAACTAAAAACCCAGAAAAACAAAACACAACAAAACAATCATGATGAAGACTTTGAAAATTCATAGGAAGTTCAGTTTTGAAAATGTGTCTTTTTTTGACTCACCAGTCTCCAAAGCAGTTTGGCCCCAACTCTTGTGAAATAATTGTATGATGTGGTGATCCTGCTAGAGATGGTTTATTTTCCATTTTTATTCAGTTGTTTTGTGTAGGTGTGGAGAAGGCAGATTAGTGACAAAATTACAAAGGTACATTATAAACAAGCTTTAAGATATCCACATCAAAGTAGGGTCTCTCTAATTGGGGATTTAGGGAAGCTGGATTATAAAAATAGGAGCTTGTCAATTGTTCTTCAAGTGCCCTGAGGGGAGGAGAAAGTGCTCTCTCAGCTCTTCCCATACATGGGAAGGACTGAGAGACTCAAGGAGTGTATGCAGAAGTGAGGTGAGGAGTTGTGGTTTGTTGTTTTTTTTTTTCTTTAGTTTGTTTTTCTCCAGTCTTTGACCAAAGCAGGTTTATTTTGTTCTGGATAAGGTTGAAGAGCAGTACAGCTTGCATCACACATTTAGATCTACATTGCAAATTGGTAGGAAATGATACTTTGATGTGTAAAATAATGTTAATTTTCTTTTGCTTCTGGCAGTGCTTGTGCAGCGTGCTTACACGTGTAGTAGGCAAGTGAGGATTGAGTTAAGACAAGGGAAGGGAGAGACAAGAGGACTCCAGGACAGAGTATTACGATGCTTACTAGGGCCAAAGACTGGGGCAAAAGTACAGTTTTTTGTTTAAAAGTCTTTGAAAACACAGTCATTTAGGATGACGTTGGTAAAATGCTGCAGAGGCAGCATTGGCTACTGTGTGTACTGGAGGAACAAGAGGAATGCACAGAAGATAGGGGATAGTAGTTACATAGAATAGGAAGTCAGCAAATAGGGAAAGAATGGAAGAAAAGTTATTGAAGATAATGCAGTACAGAGGAGCCCATATCCATAAGAAACATTATAAACAGTATTTAAAAACAATACTTGGTATTATACTTCCTGTCCACAGTTTAGTGATAGGTCTGTTTCAGTCGTATAAGCAACAAAGACTAATAACAAATGCAAGAAGGAAAAATGGAAAATGATATCTTGGAATGAATAGTTTAGGAATTCCATTGCATTTCTGATTGCTGTATAAAGCTTGTTCCTCACTGTTATCTCATTTTATGGTATTTCCCAGAATGCATGAAACATTAGATGTCAAGTTCATAGCAGTGAAATAGAGATGTTATGAACTTCTATTCCTAGTTAAACAGTCTATCTCTAACAGTCTGCTGAAAATTGTTATTTTGATGCATTTTTATGTATGGCTATCTTTAGGGGTAAAACCAGAAGGCTAGCTGTTATAGCTAGGGTGGGATTGGAATGAAAATTAGAGTTGAGCTTTGTGTTTTGTGAGGATGAACAATTTGGAGAATAGGCCAATTCTGAAATTCATCTGTAATATCTTTGCCAGCATTAAATATCAGAACAAGTGTGAAATGAGAAAGAAAAAAACTAACAATCTGACAATAAGACTGGCTTTGGGAGTTGCTAAAGGAATGGCAATGCAAAAGGAAAGAGAGAAGACACAAAGATATAAAAGGGATAAGCAGAAAGAGGAGGAAAAAGAGCTTGTAGAACACAGAACTAGAGCTTATCTTGGAAATGGGAAAGTCAACCTGCGAATGACTAAATGCAGCAGTATGGTAGCAAACAACTAATGAAGAAAAATTGCAAGTGAACTGATGGAAATGTACTAATTTTGTTCTTCAGCCTTCAGACTATCTTTAGTCTGTAAGCCTAAGCTTCTGCACACAGATTCTAGTGACAAATAAATTAAATAGTTAAGGCCAAAGTTTTTATTTCTATCACATGCTGGAAAGGGTATGGGTTGTTTTGTTTGTGTGGGTTTTTTGGTATTGTTTTGTTTTGTTTGTGTGTTGTTTTTTTTAACTAATGAAGATTGGTCTGGAAACTGAGGTTCATAGCCTTGATTCACTTCATAGCTGTATGTCTTCCCTGCATGAATAAAAGTTTACATACTTATAATAGAGTATGGCTAATAGGAAGGCATTAACAAATAATTGTAGTGCTTTGGCAAGTAAGTAGAGAAGTTGTTGAGGCTTATTTTCTCAAGTTTTGGATGTAAAGCTTCATGACAGTATTGGATGGAGTAGAATGGGAAGCTGAAATAATCTTATCTAAGGTTGAAAAAGAAAAGCTTGAAGTGCATTAAGTAAAATTTCTTCTTCCAAAATATTGGAAACTCAAAAGCCCAGGTTCCCTGGATGATGAAGCATTCAGTACTTCTCTGAACAGCATCCTAGTTCATTAATGTAAGATGGAAGAGCATGCAGCTTCCTGAAAAGCTTGTTGGGGCTTTAGTGAGATCTAAACAGTTTTTGATGCCTCTCCCAGTTGTGCTGTAGCAGTTTTCAGTAACATTTATGTTCATTTATTAGTTTGGAGCTTTCATGATATGTCACTTCATTCTACAGTTGGAGACTCTTACTATTTACAAATCTATTTATCTTGAATGTTAATTTAGGTACCATAGAATTTGAACATGTGTGTTGAATCACGATTCTAAAATTATGCCACTCAATATTCCTGAATGTGTGTTTCTTTTAGTAGTAGTTTTCTGAAGGGTTGCAAATGGGTGATTGATTAATTTCCCTTAAGTGCCTTACATGAGAAGAGAAAGAGCAGGGAGGTAGATTCAGGTAAAGTATATTAAAGACCACAAAAATGGAAGAAAATCTAATATAACTTAAAAAAAAACCCCAAACAACTCATGAACAATGAGCCAAAGCCTAATACAACTCTTTTGTGCCTTTATATTTATTTTTTTTTTCCAGTTTAAATAATGAGTGATCTCAGGTAGCAATGTTTTATGGATTAATATTCCCAAATTTTCATAAACTGACGATTTGGCAACACTGATTTTTGTTTTACTCACGTTTCTCATTCACAAATGTCAGTGACTCAAGCAGCCAAGTTGAAATGAAGCATGTTGTCCACATTTTAGGAAAAAATACCCCTGTCTGAGAACAGCACCCAATTTATTTTTAGATTTATCTTAAAATCCTTAGCAGGATGATTTTGTATATATATATATATATATATATATATATATTTAAAATAGCATGTCTAAAAGAAAAATAAGATTGGAATATTTTTCAGTCTTTCTTAATGCCATCCTCATTCAGTGTGAATGCTGGAACGTTTTATGTTACAAGTTTCCTTTCAAACTAAAATGAGCATTTCTGCTTATTAACAGAACTGGAGAATTTTTAAAAAGTGGAGTAATATCCCTTAAAAAAAAGGTTTAGTACAATCTAGTTGCTACAGCCAATGCATATATTCCCCTAGGCATTGCAAAATAAATATTTAGCATTGCATTGTGACTCAAAGTAAAAAATACTGTAGGAGAGAAAGTGTCAAGCAGAAAAAGTAATTTACACCAAAGCAGCAGGCTGGTATTTTTATAGTGCTGTGTACATTTACACGGTCTTACATCTTCTTGATTGTTGATCAGATAAATTGGTATCTGTTCAACATCTTCCTGGCATCGAGTTCAGTGTTACCAGGGTCTTCGTTTTGTTGTGGCTTTGTAGAAAAGATTTACACTTCATTTTTGCTGCTTGGGTGATGTGAATCAATTGTATTCAGGGATGAATACAGATCATTGATTTTAGAGGGCTTGGTATCTGCTCAGCACTTTTCAACAGTCTCTTATGTGGGTGCCTTAGGTTTGGGCACTGAAGTTTGAAAATGATGTCCTAGATGCATTTGCAGAAAGATGAAAGGGCTTGATGGTACTGTGTTTAGTTAGAGCAAGACAGTGATGATTCATTGCTGAGCTGTTATGTCCAGGCAAAACAGGCAAAGTAATCCTTATCACTTAAGCATAACTGCAGTACCGGATCCCAGGAAACTTTTATCAAAAGACTGACTACATTGTGCCAAAGTTTTGCAAAGCAAAACTGAACCCTGTCTTCACAGTAGCACTATTGGTTTGGTGTTTTTTGGTCTTTTTTCTTTTGGCATTGAAACAAGATCCATTCTTGATAATCCATTTCAGATTCCTCTTTATGTAAGTTGCCGTAATTCCTACATAAAGAGGGAGGAGAGCTTTTTTGGGGTGTAATGGTAATTCAAAAGTGGTACAGAAACTCCCGTGGTTATTTAATTTATTTTTTTCACCATGATGTCCTGTGGCTTATTGATTGGCAGGACTGAAACACAGGGATTTTTGCTTTTATTTATTACATCACAATTCCTGACTTCTGATTACTATGCTTATCTTAATTTGATTATGACCTATGACCTAAATCCTGAAAACAATAGCGCTAGGTGTGTTCATATTCAGTGAGTGTATCATGGTAAACCTGTGCAGAGAAAAACATCACTCCAAGAAACTTCATCAAAGTTTGTGTGTTTGTACAAAAAATTGCCATATATTTATCCCAAACTTTAATAGCTGTGGTAAATTGTATTTCTATGTATTTCTATGTATTTCTGTATTTCTATGGCCCAAGCATCACAAGAAATTTCCAAATTAGTGTCTTAAAATTTCTCTTAAAAGCAGATTTGTTAAAATCTCAATCGTAGTCTTTAGAGTAATAAAGAAGATAAGTTCAACTTCATAGCTACTCCTTCCAAATAGTTCCTCATTTTCAGAAGTCTGTCCTGAGTATTTTAATATTTTTGTGACTTGCAGAGAAGTGCAAGGGTTGGATAATTTAGTCTGTTGGTTCAGAGCAGTTCCCAAGCAGTGACTAGGAATGTTAAGCTATGTGTTTACTAAGCATTCTGTAAGTCTTGGAGGTTTGTGGGAAGGCAGTAACAGCAAGTACATGATACAATCATTTCAAAGTAAATCCAAATAAGCAGAATAAAAATACTAAGTAAAAAGCTTTCCTGTTAAGAATGTGTTGCAAATGTCACACAACAAAGGCAGACTTTGAGCGTGTTCTAGTAGTACTCTATGTATTAGTACAATAAAACCAATTTCATATGGCAAGGATGGCCTTGTAGCACTTGACTACCATTCTGAATTAGATAGCTTTT
The DNA here is from genome assembly GCF_014839835.1 of Dryobates pubescens. Classification (NCBI taxonomy): domain Eukaryota; kingdom Metazoa; phylum Chordata; class Aves; order Piciformes; family Picidae; genus Dryobates; species Dryobates pubescens. The sequence goes on along the minus strand of NC_071657.1, from coordinate 122,896,174 downwards.
TGTATTTCTCTATTTAACGGAACATATTTTACTTCTTAAGTGCTTTATTAGGTATTTAAATGAATATTCTGTAAATCTTTGTTTATAAAGTTGACCAAAAATATCTATCAGTATATAAAAGAGCTATTTGAAATTTATCCCTCTGTCAGATAGCCTTAAACAGATTAATTTCTCCAAATTTATGTTTTCTATCAGATGTTTGAGTATTAAATGTCTGTGTATGCCAGATTAAAATTTGTTAGCCTAAATGAGAGTAATTCTTTGGGAATTTAAGTATTTTTTGCTTCATTTATGTTAAACAGTTGTCATTGGCCAGACAAATCACGTGATATTGCTAATAGCCTTGAATATAGAGAAGAAAATGTATGAAGTGGCACTTATTAATTAAAGATCACGAACCAGATGATTATAAGAAGGTTCTACTCATCTTCTTAAGTAAGACAAATGCAATGTATTAATACTAAGAAAGCAATTGTCCCATTATATTTTAAGTCTCATATACACACAGAAGCAAGGAGTTTCATATTGAGACTTTTTTATTTCTCCCTCATTATAACTAAATAGCTAAAGAAATCATATGACAATGATTGTGAGAGAGACAGAATATGATTTAACCTGTTTACAGCTGTTTCAGTTGGGTTAGAAAGAAGTTCACAGCACGAAGGGGTTGAGGGTAGTCTAGTCATCATTTTGAGTATGCTCTCTAGCACCAAATGCTACAGGTATAAATCTATAAAACCTTGTGAGGCTGCCCTGGGGCTGGCAGGGGAGGTTGTGGAGATCCTCTGGAGATAATCAAAACCTGTCTGGATGTGTTCCTGTGTGATCTGCTCTAGGTGATCCTGCTCTGGCAGGAGGATTGGACTAGATGATCTTTTGAGGGCAGTTCCAACCCCTAATATTCTGTGAATCTGTGAGGGATGGAGGGCTCTCAAAAAGCTAACTAATTTTAGTTAAGTGCTTCAAAATAAACTGTATTAGTATGTGAAATATATGTTGTGTGTATATGATTATGGCATCTCAGTTTATGTATGAGGATCTCTGGTCTGGTTATTACATTGTCATTACTTACACAAGGAGAACCTTCCAACTGAATAGTTATTAAATATTGAAATGTTCTGAAGATATTATGTGAAATTAAATATTTAATTTCGCATAATATCTTCACAGGAATGTTTCAACTGTTCTATATTTTGAGAAGATCCTAAAAGATAAGATCTCAATATTGTATGAACTAAGAACTTGACAAATTTCATAAATGCAGTTTAAGGCATTTAAGTTCTCTCTACAGCATGAATACAGAACTAAAGGACTGAAAGTGATTTCCTTGGTTTTGGATTTCAGTTGTCTCCCTTTAAGAGGAAATTTCAGAAGTGTAGCATACTGCACATTTGATTCAGCTCTAGATGTATACATGCAGAATTTGGATTCTTACAGCTAACAAAACTTGCAAACAACAGGTAAAATGAATGGGGAGAGAGAGAAATGGTAGACAAAATATTAGAAAATTAATTTAGAAGCTCTTATAACCAGACTAACCAATCTCAGGGGAAAAACAAAACAAAACAAAAAAAAACAACCCAACAACACAAGCAAAAACCCAACAAAACACACACACACAAAAGAAACACAATCCTAACCAACCACAAGACTTTATACTGAAATTCTCAGTTCAGTTAGATTTTTGCCCTAGGCTTCAGTGAAACCCCAGTTTCACCCTGTGTTCTCACCACTAGCAGATGAGCCTCAGTAACAGCCGATATTAAACTAGGCTGATATAGCTCTCTTGTTTTCTATAAATCAAAGATGTTCACATAAACAATTAGGAATTTGTGGCAGACTGCCAAGTGTATATTTCTTACTGTAACCACCAGTGATCATCATGGGGGTTGTCATGCTTTTCCCTCTTGGAATTCACGTTGCAGAATAATTGTGCTAACAGCTTATTCACAGCTTGTTAAATCATACTTGATTCATTGAAATATTTAGGCAAAACAGGGTACCTCCAACACACTTCATGAACACAGCAGACAGCTTGTCTTAAGTGCTGTAGGAGCAGATTCATTCAGCTTGATTTGGGGAAAATGGCTTGGGTGAAAGGCTATCTGTGATTGACCCCTCATTTAAACCATTGCAAACAGTAATTTGACTTAGCGAAAAGATTGAGAAAAGGACATATTTTTAGGTTTCTTGCCTTCAATAGCTTTAGAATCTTTGTATTCTCCCTTCTAGCATTATGGATCCATTGATTTTGGTGAGACTTTGGCAATAATCTCACAAATGTGCAGCAGCCACTGGATTTATTTCATCTGTCGTATTAATGAGCAATATAATACGAATGTTCTGTTGGGGTTTTAGATTTGATCCATGGAACCTCATGAGTTACCATCATCTGTGCATCAAGTGTAAAATATACATGAGGCTAGTCCAACCAGTACTATGATTTGTTCAGTGCATTTTTGCTGATCAGATGCTGCTTAATAGGTAAGTGGTCCATCAGGTTGATGATCCTTGTGGGATCCATTCTTATGCCTTCTAGCTGCAGGGCAAAGTGAATCCCAAAGTTTTAGCTTGTTCTTCTTTACCCATTTTAAGTAGCTGTTTGTATGTTTTTTGCTGGAAAACATGTTAAAACTTCTAAACTTACAATCAGGAATAAACAGGTCTTAATCTAACCACATAAGAAGTAGCAATCAACTCTTTATTTCCCATGCTAAGAGATACAGCAATATTCAAATAAGTTTGTGTTTTTAAAGGGAGCTATCTTGCATCTATGCCAGTAAGACCATGTTTAACCTGGCTATTCCTCTTTGTTTTGACCTGTTATTGACAAACAATTTTATATAAAAATACCCCCCATGAATGACAGTTGAAAATGGATTATTTTTTTTTGCATAGAAAGTATTATTTAAAATTTTATCAAGATGTCTAATGTTTTTAGTAACTGAAGCTGAACTATTTTTAAAAGTTGCCTGAGAGCCTGGGCTGATGTAATTAGTCACTCATGTTTAAATATTTTATCGTGATGCCATTAATCATGATCCCTAAATATTCTGCATCACTATTATTCTCCAAAGGAGCCTCAGCATTTTGCAAGGTCAAGCAATAATAAGTAGTGATAGTTGCTAATAGCACAGTGCAAAAGTCATTTGATAGAAGTGGAGATTCAGAGCCTATACTTGCATCATCTTTGAACCCAAAACACCAACTGAAGTTAAAAGTCGGGGGCAAATGTAGCTGAGAATGTTTAGTCACCATAAAAGAAGAAAGGTGGATGTTCATCTCCTTTTAAATCAACTACGTGCTTTATTGGGGGGGGGGAAATTTTTGTTTCATAAGTACAGAAGACAGCATCATTTCAGACTGGCTATCCAAATTAGAGCAGTCCAGGGCATGACTGTTCATTGATTTCCTATTTGATTAAGAATGAACAAAAAATACAGACCTCTTTTCAAAAAAACCCCACTCTTGTAAACCTATTGAAGAGGATAAAGAAACAGAAAGCATTAGGAGTATAACAGTGGTCCCTTGATCTGCCTCATTAGTACAATGGGATTTCAAAAGTGCAGATTTTAAGATATTGTTCCCACACAGTTTTTGAATTCTAATCAAAAGGTAAATCGATCAGCAGTAATATCTTGGATATAAAGCCTGCAGTTTAAATAGCTAGTCAGAAATTGCCCATACTTTTCTTGATATATCTTTAAAACAATTGCTGCATGATGGGGTTGCAATCATTGCAAGGATCGGGGGACCTAAAAATATATTTCTTTCAGAGTCATAACAATAAAAATGGTTCCATTTGTACCTTTTGGAAATAAAACTGGTACAGGGTAAAAGAACTCCAGAGTATCTGAAATAATATCTTTGTATATTATTTTTGCTTAAGAAACTGAGATGCAAATTGCACTCAGCAAAGTATCTGTCATCATTAACCAGTACTCATCACAGAAAATCATCATTTGTGCCTAGAATTTGGGGTCACAGAAAGTCCCATTAATATAAAAAAATGACAGAACAACACTTGATGTTGTAAATAGAAGTGCTGAATATTTTGAAAATTATACACAAGTTTTGAGTAGTGTTTCACAGGTATAATTAGAAGCATTGAAGAAGTTAGGTTATACAATACTGATTTGAAATAGTTGCTTTTATGGAAAATAAATTATTGATTTGTAATATTTTTCTAATTAAATCTAGTCAAATACAAGAATAAAAGTGGCTGTGAGAGGAAATTTTTCTGCTCTAATATCAAATATAGTTTTGGGACAAGATAAAGAATAGAAATGCTAGTATAAGATATCATTAAGGATGAAGCAGTATAAAATAATTTCAAAACAATTTTATTTAAGAAAACTTTTTGACTTTTCACTTACACTTCTCTCAAAAAGGTACTGTATTTGACTTTGAAATATACTTTGCAGAAGAGTTAACTCTTTTTAAAATTATTTATTTCATTTCATTCAGATTTATCATTTATCATTTATTCCATTTCATTCAGATTTATCATGCAGGTCACATTTGGAAAAATAACTTTTCTGCTTTAAATTTTAGTCAGGTAAGAAAAAGTTAAAACACAGAACAACAACAAAAACAATTCAAAAGTTAGTGTCTAAGGTACCTGATTCTTCTCAGGACACAAGAATAGGTTCTGCCTTGTTGTTTATCAACCTCTCTCTATCTCTAGATAAATGGCCCTATAACACAATTAACCAAAAGTTTGCAACAGAATTCTTAATAGAAGAGATTAGAGTATATTTCAGCAGGCACTGATTAAAAGATTAATAATCCTTTGTGATGCTGGTTAGAATATCTAAGAATTTAGATGCAGCCTCAAAAAGAATTAAAAAAAATCTTTTACAAGTACATGTATTTGTTGCTCTAAGTTAGCTGCTGAAAATTAACCTACTTCAAATGTTATCTGTGGACACATCTCTGAAATCGAATTTGTCAGGATTACCGTACAGGATTGCCCATATCTGTTTTTCTAACAACTTTTATGCTAAAAGGCATTTTGTTCATAGAACAGTTAATGATGTCACAGGATCACAGGATGTTAGGGGTTGGAAGGGACCTCCAAAGATCATCAAATCCTGCCCCCCTTGCTGGAACAGGACCATAGAATCTAGCGCAGGTCACACAGGAGCACATCCAGATGGGTCTTGAAAGTCTCCAGAGAAGGAGATTCCACAGCCTCTCTGGGGAGCCTGTTCCAGTGCTCTGTTACCCTCCCAGTGAAGAAGTTCCTCCTCATGTTGGGGTGGAACCTCCTGTGCTGTAGTTTATATCCATTAACCCTTGTCCTATCACAGGGTGCGACCGACAGAGAAGAGCCTGTCCCCTCCCTCTTGACACCCAGCCCTCAGATATTGATAAACATTTATTAAATCCCCTCTCAGTCTTCTCTTCTCCAGACTAAAAAGCCCCAGGTCTCTCACAGGGCATGTACTCCAGTCCCTTAATAATCCTGGTAGCTCACTCCAGCAGATCCCTGCCCCTTTTGAACTGGGGAGCCCAAAACTGAGCTTTCAGTTTGTTCTTAGAAAGATTCCTCACTTTGCCATTACCTTGTTCAGAGAATGCAGAAACAAACTACGACATTACATTTATTAATTTAATGGGAGGACTACTTCTTGGCAGTAATATTGACTACTCAGTGTTTCCCTCCTATCAGATTCAACCAATTTCTCATCTCATTCTCTTCCTTTCATATAGCAATTGAGGGAGTACAGAAAAGGCCATAGTTGCCATGCCATCAAAGATGTTAGGAACTTTTATCTCTGTACCTCATTTTGCACGTTTGCTTTTGCATTACTTTTTATTCACTTCTGCAGTTCTAAGGAGCCCAGTCAACTTGCCTGCCTGAAACACTGGCCAGGTTCTGATGGTTCAGTGTTTTCTCCTGCTTAAGGGAGTGTTTTCTGCAATGCAGATAATAAAAACATGTCTCTTCTTGCCTGACCTGTCATTGGAAAGTGGAAAAGCAGTTTCCCCTTTTCTCCAATGGTATAATCTGCAATTAGAGAATGTAACACTTCCCAAACTGTACAGAATAAATAAATAACTAAATAAAAATCAAATACCTTCTTCTCTGTACCATGGGAAACATGATTTGTGCTCCTGTCCTGGCTATGACCTCCTCCATTGTTCAGACAGCGTGGAAGGGGCTCTCACAAATGGCCTGCCTTCAAAATTGCTGGGTTTGCTTCTCTTTTTTTTGTACTGATACCATGAAACCCAACTCTTCTGACCTCTTCAAAATGTTGTATTTCTGTTCATCTCTTCAGTAGGCAGATGGGTATATTTCCTGTGTTCAAAAAGATAATTTAAACTTGATCACTGACTTTGTTTTATGATAATAAATAGTTTAAAATGGTTAGTTTAACAGTGAGATAACAATAAAGAGTCCTCTAGTGTTGAGATAGAAGTTACGGTCTGTTGTCCCTGCTGGTTATTTCTGCCACTTGCCCCTGTTGGTTATATAAGGATGTTTATATATTTTTATCTTTAGATGGTAGTATGTGCTTTTAACATTCTGAAAGAATTAGAGTCATCTTCTCTGCAAATGTAAGGAAACATACTATGTATCCGATAAACACTGTACCTCTTTTATAAAAGCAAAACATCTGGGATTGCTTGTGGTTTATGTGTGTCTTATTGCAGAACTGCAGAGCATTGGAGCTTGGAAGGATTTATTTATTTTTTATCCTTAAAATGGAAACAATAAAAAAATTCCCAGTTCTCTAACAGTTGCCTATTAATAGTGTTTCTAAATCTCACACCTACAGTCCCAGTTAGCCAGTGATTGAGTAGCTCCTATTTCCACCCCTTTCTATTTGAAGTTTGCAGTATAAGCAATCCTTAAGGCAGCATTTGCATTTGCTGGCTGCTTCAGCACTCTGATGACTTCATTAATTTCTGTCTGAGGCTGTGGAAAGAGAATGGGTTTTGTGTTTACTTTTAACAGACCTAATGTTTTTTATTAGCTCTACCTTGAGTTCAGGCATGTTGTCATTTGAAATGCACATACTGCATTAAGATGTACTTTGTTTAATATGCATAAAACCAGAATGGCTGATTGCTAGTGAAAAAATGCAGATTAATGTGTTAAATAAAGGTACATTTTCAAAACCCCCAAAATCACAACTATAGTTGATACTTCATTACATGCATAGCGTTAATCCTCCCCCCATGTTTGTGCTTCTTTTTTTCTCTCATAACTATGAAGAATTCAAACCATCTATTATCTCTGAAACACCTCTCTCTTTAAGGAGAACTCTGGTCACTTCTGTATCTTTTTCAAGGTTTTCTTGTTACTGGGGATACAGAATTTTCAAATGGTGCTGCATAAGGCTAAGTCAAGGTAGCAAGGCACATGGATTGCACCTCAAGGGAGGAAATTGCTTCATTAGAGCACTTGTCTTTCTTGCATGTACTACTAAAGGGAAGGGAACATACTGAGAGTTTGTGTAGCTTTGTCTCTGTCTCATCCCTATCTCAACTATGCATTGACAAGCCTGTTTCCACAAGTTTGTCAGGAAAGTCCTCTTCTCAGGGAATACCCCTCTGCCAAGCACAAAGAAAGGGGTAGCATCTTCCTTATAAGTCATGTCAAGGCAAGGCGATAGCATATTGCTTCTGATCAGGGTCTACAGGATTTAACATCAGAAGCCAGCCAGGAGCAAATAAATTTCAGAGACATTTTCAAGCCCCACAACTGCTAAAATGGTATTTCAGATATTATCCATATTTGTTCAGATGCCATTAGGTTCTGTGTGAAAAATCACTTCTCTTAACACAGCTGCCCATTTGAGTTGGTTAAATGATGACTGGCAGGTTTCAGAAACTGGGTTCAGAGAATCAGGGAGCAAATTGCATACTTTGCTCACTGGATGTTAAGCCTGAAAATTATGTGAGGCTGGTATTCTTAAAATCAATACTAAAAAGTATGCAAAACTTGATTAGATAGTAGTGTATATGCATTAATGCTGGTTTCTGTAGCTGAAAGTCTTATTGGAGTTCACAGCAAAAATATTTGTCTAAATCCTCAACAGTATTTGATTCTTCTCCTATTTCTAATTAATGAAATCAATTATTATTGCTATGTTTTTATTTTAGAATACATAACTATTTAATTTCAACAGAATTACTTACACCCACACAGCAGTACTTACAATTTCTCCTTTGTTGCTTCTTATTCAAGCTAAGAAGTTTTAGTCCCTCAATCTTTCAACCGGGGAGTGAAGGCAATATGATATGATTTAAATGCCCAGTCACAAAACACGAATGTCTAATAACTTATCTGAGAAACCAATGCAGCAAATGCTCTGTAAACTGGAGTTTGTTTTCTTAAACTGTATAGGAAATCTTTGCTAATGGCTAATGCATTAGGGGACTAGACAAGCAGGTTTTGGACCAGTGTAAATAGCTGAACCAATGTTCACTGTGATTCATCAGACAACCAGAAATTTTTTGTGAATGTTATAATCCATTGACATCTGGATTTTTTTGTATTTAATCAAAAGTACAGATATCCAAATAGTAGTAATGTGTGTGCATATCTAGCAGCCCTACCAGATGGTAACTAATGTTTTCTGAAAACAAACCCAATTCATTTCCAGCCAATATTGAAATAATAATGTACATTCACTCACATAACCTGCATTTTTATTCATGAACCAGAGAAAACCAAAAGCCCTTCTAGCCCAGTAACAGTCTGGGTTTAATGCCTGTGGGGCTTACTTTCTTCCAACAGCCCTTCTGCTTCTACTTACTCCTTGTGATGTTTATCAGAATATTTTGGTGCTGGAACTTTTTATGAGCTGCAGGTCACCCAAAGTGTTCATTAGACAGGTGATCAGAAAGTAGCATGGAAGCTATGCCTTAGGTTTCACCCACTGTGAAAACTGAATGCAACCATTAGGTTGTTCATACTGTACCTTTTGCTGAGGATTTGGGGCAGTGGTGTGGGTTGCTGTTGATAAGCAACAGACACAATTATGTTGCCATTCTAACCATGTGCTTGATGTCTTACTTAGGATTTCCCCTCTCCCTCCAGGTTTTGTTTTGTTTTTTATTTATTTTTTTTTTTAAATCATAATAATATCTTAATTTGGTTTATAACCATTTAGCCCCACAACCAGTGACACACATCTTCCCTGATAATGATCAGTGACCATTTTGTTTAACCTGGAAGAGAGAAGACTGAGAAGAGATCTTGTCAATGTTTATAAATATGTAAAGAAACATCTAAAGAGAAAACACGAGGTTGGGTCTGGGCTCTTTTCAGTAGTGTCCCCTGATAGAGCAAGGATCAGTAGGTGCAAACTAAAACACAGGAGGTTTCACTTAGACATAATGAAAATCTTCTTTACTTTGAGGGTGACAGAGCACTAGAACAGGCTGCTCAGAGGAGTTGTGGAGTTTCCTTTTGTGGAGACTTTCAAAACCTGTGTTCCTGTGCAGCCTGATCTAGGCAAACCAGGGAGCTGGAGGTCCCCTCCAATCCTTAGCATTCTCTGATTCTGTGGTTATCTTTGTGCTGTCCTGTTAGTTGTGCATGTCTTTGTATGTGTTTTTTATCTTCTTTCAAAGAAGTAGTTTCTGAAGTAACTATTACTTTGACCATTTTTTCCAACAGTTCTTTTCCTTGTATATTAATTGTGGCCAAACCCCCACATCCTAATCCTCCTGCATTCGGAGGGCAGTTTATTCTAATTTTATACGTCTCTTTCCAAAGGAAAGAGAAACATTGTGCAACATTAAACCTTAAACCTTACCCTCAGCAGTTTTCCTTCAGACATCTTCTTTTCATAGCTTGGTCTCTTAACTTGTTTCTAACTAGTCAGTTCACTTCCACATGATCAATAAGGGTTACAGTTTCTTCCAACTGGACATTATTTGGAGTACCCATCCCCATATTACCAAACTCTCCCAAAACTTATTCTAGGAAATCTACAGTAGTCTTCCTGTGTACACATTTTGAGCCACAGGTAAAATTGTTTATCTTTTTTTATTATGCCAGTTTCATGACAGCTTCTGGTACTATTTGTGAGTATTTCTGAAGCCCCACTTACAACATTTTGTGCCTACAGTCATGTGCTTTAGTAGCATTACATCACTATAACCACTGATAAATTTGAGACATAGGAATCTGGCACAAATATTTTAGAAGTCTCTGTTCTGTGTGGCTGTTTGTTTCAACTTTGTAATTTTCTTTCTATTTATCTTGCCATGGAATAACTTGGGTTAGAACATAAATTATGGAGGGAAAAACATGCAGTTGCTGTTTGTACAGTTTCATATAAATCTTGAAATCAGCATGGAAGACAGTCTCTGCTTTGGAAAGAGTGAATGCAAGCCTGACTGTATTTAGACCGGAGTTGTAGATATGGTTCCCACTTGGCAATGAACAGCATAAGACTTTCTCATTTGTTTGTAACTGCTTGTACATACGGTATGCACACTGTTTGCTAACACCTTTCCTGACAGCAGTGATAAGCTGCCTAGGCTGGTGAGATAGTTCACCTAGCAGAAGGTGAAAAGATGAAAGGTCGTTTTATGAAATGCAAACTGAGAAGCTATAACATAAACAGAATTGCTTTCAAAGAAATAGTGGTTCCTGCCAACCTATACACAACTTTATACTTTTAGCATGTAATCTGCATTTTATGCAAATAATCACTCAGTTTACATCTGAACATGAACAGCCAAGAGGGTCTTGAATCCTGATCTCCCCAGGACCCATTTTGCCCAATAATTAGGTCACCTCCAGGTCATATTTTATCTTTGCTAAATGAAAAATAATTCATGGTTTAGAAAGGCTGATAAAAGCTGTGGGATTTTTAGTATTGAATATTCTGTAGTTTTCTTCCATTGGACATCCAGTGCAATGTATCTCGGCATCTGACTGTAACTGGACTGACTTAAGAATGTAGTGAATACCATCTGCTGTATCAATCAGTAAAAGAGTAAATATTTCCACATAAATGTAGGCAAAGTAGTCACACCCTAGAAGTTTCTTCCGTGTTCATAGTTCCTACCGTTTCTGAAAAGCAGACTTTATCTTGGATCTGTACAAAAATAACAGGGGAGATAAAGTCATAAAGCTCTTACTCTTTTCTTTTCCTCTTTTCTTTTCTTTTTTCTTTTTTTTTTCTTTTCCTTTCTTTTCTTTTCCTTTCTTTTCTTTTCTTTTCTTTTCTTTTCTTTTCTTTTCTTTTCTTTTCTTTTCTTTTCTTTTTTCTTTTCTTTTCCTTTCTTTTCTTTTCTTTTCTTTTCTTTTCTTTTCTTTTCTTTTCTTTTCTTTTCTTTTCTTTTCTTCTTTTCTTTTCTTTTCTTTTCTTTTCTTTTCTTTTCTTTTCTTTTCTTTTCTTTTCTTTTCTTTTCTTTTCTTTTCTTTTTTATTTTCTTTTTCCTTTTCTATTCTTTTTTTCTCTTTTCTTTCTTTTCTTTTCTTTTCTTTTTTCTTTTCTTTTCTTTTCCTTTCTTTTCTTTTTTTCTTCTCTTCTCTTCCCTTCTCTTCTCTTTCTTCCCTTCTCTTCTCTTTCTTCCCTTCCCCTTCCCCTTCCCCTTCCCCTTCCCCTTCCCCTTCCCCTTCCCCTTCCCCTTCCCCTTCCCCTTCCCCTTCCCCTTCCCCTTCCCCTTCCCCTTCCCCTTCCCCTTCCCCTTCCCCTTCCCCTTCCCCTTCCCCTTCCCCCCCTTCTGCTCCTGGTCCATGAAAAGAATCCTTTATCTCTGGTAAGTGTTTCACTGAAACATTTGTGAAAATATTGTGATGATCTTTGGAAAGTCAAAATTGCTGTCCTAAATGTGACTTCTCCTTTTCACTCATGCCTTCATTACTGCTTCCATCTCCTTCTAGTCTCAGACTGCACAGCTATTCAATAAATACTCATCCCTTTTCTGTTCCTGTTGTCTACAGTTTTTTTCTGGCTTCCAAAAGGCCAAAACTCCAAGAACCCTTCATCTCTCATCTCTGTCTCTGTTTCTTCTTCGCTTCTGCCACATCTTAGGCAATTTAGAATCTTCATTATCATACACTCCTTGTCCATAATAAGACCTAAAGAACTGGAAGTGAAAGGTGGATTTTAGATTTCTTACAGGATCCTAGTGCTTCCAAATCTTCCCTTCTCCCTTTCTCTTACAATCTCATCTCGTGGATAGTTTTACCAAAACCATGATTCTAATTAGCATTCTGCCAGTGATGCCAGCCTTCATTGCTGATTACTTCATTCTTTGTTCAGCTACCTTCATGCTTTCTGCCAGCAGCCATTTAGGTTTGAGAGGAGTTCCTCATAAAAACTTGTAAATCTGTGTGGCAGTTTGAGCCTTTCCTTTCAAACCACTACAATCTGCTATGTCTGTTGCTTTCCTTGAAGTTCACATCTATGTGGTGCCTGTACTGAGCTCAGCTGTGGCTAGTCTGTGAGACTGAAAATTGCATTTTTCAGTAACTGGGAACACTCTTTGTCTTTGCCTTTTACTCTTTCCTACTGTGTTTGCCTGCTCTTTTTATGCCATACATATGAAGTGTCAAATCTAATGGGGCCCTAATGTAGGCATCTACAAATTACTGTGGTTAATTAATAACTCCATCCTTTGTTAATTTTGATGACTAAGAGGCTGACAGGCAATAGTACTACTAACCACCTGTGTTAGTGCAACAATGCTAGACACTGAAGATTTTCCGTTAGAGTCAGGTTCTGCACATAGCTGGTGAACTAATCTGTGATATGCAGACATTGATGTTTCCATAACAGAAGTAGCTTCTGATTTAGGGGCAACAAAAATAGTGGGTTTATTATAGCAAGAAGTACCAGTAACCTCTGAAAGCATGTCTGTTCATCAGTTAAAGAATATTGAAAAAGGAGAGCAAGCTCTGTGTTAAGGATGGTAAAGTGGGAAAACTTTCCTCTACTGTCCAAGAAAAAGGGAAGAGCATGTCTGAGCCCTCCTCCTTGTCCAAAGGAAGATCAATGGACCTTTGACTGTTAGCAATGGGTGCCCTCTTTCTCTGGCTATAGTTTCATATTTATGAGCTTTCGGTGATGAGCTTTCTTATCAAAACAAAACAGTATAATGGAAATTTCCATCTATCTTATAATTAAATATTTTTCAGTTATATTAATCAGTTTAGATTAGATTGGTTTAATCCAGTGAATTGCTAAAGAGTAGCATTCACATATTGAGCCAAACAAATTTAATACCTGGTGAACTGTATACCAAAAAGACTTGTATAATTTGTTTGAATGACACGGGTAAAAATGCAGTTGTGGTAATTAGAGATATAAAATGTTAAATGTCACAACTAATACAGAATATGTTGTTGGATTTCAGCATAAGAGAGGGATTTAACAGACAGAGTTTCTCATTTCTTGTAAAGAAATTTAACAAATGCGAGTAGTGAATTTATCTTACTTCATTTCACTCGTACCTCAACAATGTATTTCCTGTTCATCAC
>NC_071657.1:122802712-122877712 GCF_014839835.1 Dryobates pubescens | reverse complement strand
AGCCATGAAGTTTCAAGGATGTGCACTTGGGAGAAGAAAGTGCTGCCATCATCAAGAACAAAAAATAAGTAAATACTTGTACTGCAAAGAGACCTGAGTGAGCAATATGCTTTTTAGCTTCTTCAGAGCCATTCTAATTATGTAACTGCTGTTTGATATCGTGGCTCCAAGATGACATTACTGCAGATAATGAAAGGTGTTTGGCTGTTCTCTTTCTTTCCATCCATTACCACACTTAAAATCCCACTTAAGTAAAATAATAACTTTCTTTTGTTTCTACTGACAACTCTAGTTTAAGGGTTATTTAAAAAAACCCAAACCTTGCAATTTATATTATCCTATGTTACTACTTTGCATTCTTAAGTTTATTTAATTTACTTTTTGTTTTGGTATACACATTTTATAAGGCAGTGGATTAGAAGTTGGTCCCCTTGTACTGCTTGAGAAAGAAAAATGGAGGGAGAATTAAAAAACATATTATATATTTTAATAGTGACATTCACAAATATGAATCTAAGGGAAAGAACTGTGATATACCCAAAACTTACAGGGTCTTTGAGGCACCAGTATTGCATATCAGTCTTCACTGACTTCATTTTGGTAGTGATTATGATGCACAGACACATTACATATCTTGATACTCCTTTCAGGTGCTCAAGTATCCCAGAATGTAAATTAGGACATACTTGCATACAGCAAATTGACTGGCGCACTCAGACTTTGCTACTGTGTGGAGTCTTGATACTAAAACTTTCTGTTAATGCCTTATCCTGTTGGTTTTGGGCTGATTTTCATTACTTTTAAAGAATGGTCAAAAATCTGTCTTCTAACCATTTATGGGAATAGACGTGTAAAATATACTTTAACCTTTTGATTTTATATTATTGCATCAAAATAGATGCATGAGAACCTTTACTCTTCAAAACTTAGTTATACTTTCATTCAGTCTCCCCTTAACCTTGAATATGTTTTCCAAACTATTGCAAAGTCTGTCTGTGCACTACTGTCTAGCATTATGTTCTGTAATTTCTGATTGGAGATTTTCTGCCTTTATAATGATTTTTCTAGTAATAAAAATCTGTTATCAAGGCCCTAATGGTTTTAGTATAATGTGATGAGCAAATACATTGCTTTGTTTCTTCCTTTTTATGATTACCTGCAGTAAGTGTCCTAAGGGCTTTTTCTATCCTTCCTGTGCTTACAGACCCTTTTATATCCACCTGAGGCTTAATAGTGAAACTTCAGTTTGACAGAGAAGAGCTTTCTCTTGTAAGAGAAGAATGGCAGAAAATATTGAATATTTTTTGCACTTAGGCTAATGATCAGACAAGTACTGTAATGGCTAACTTCAGCTTCCAGTAGTCACTGTGATGTGGATGAGATGTGAATGATTCCTCAAGGCAGAAACTGCCTTTTTCTTACTTTGCCTTTTCCAGGGATGACTGCTAATTGCTTCCTCTCCTCTTACTACAAATTGGAAATACTTCAGTAATATTTGGTTCATAACTTTAAGGTTCTTCTCAATGCCTGTCCTGCTCCCTCCTTAGATCCTCAGACAATACCTTATTTCTCTATATGTGTTCAAAAGGTTCAGGGAGCATCAAGGAAACAATTTTAGTCTGAGACTCACCATGCTGTGACAGGCTATCATGTCTCTTCATCACTGATATTGGTGACTTCCTAGCTTGCAGTGCCTTTGGTGCACCGCAAGTGCACAGCCAGGGTTAAGTGCCTGAAGCTAGCCAAGCCCTGCAGAAATGTTCCTTAAAGTCAAACCTCAGTTTTAAAAGATGAAACTGCTCTGAAAGGCCAAATGTTAAATCTAAGATGCCCAACAAGTCCAGCAGTATCCTCAGTTCCTCCTCAGAGAAGGGTGATCTGACCTACTGAAGATAACAACAGCCCCTTTAGCAGGTCTGAATTATTATAATTTATCAAAACTGTTACCCCATATTGGTATCTCCAAAAAGTTTATGAAGAAATAGCTTTTAATTCTGTATTCAAAATTTCATTGTCGGATTCTCTTTCTTAAATGTGAATGCCAAATTGCTCTATTTTGAAAGAACAAAAAAAAAAACCCAAACCATTGATAGGCCCTGATAGAAGTTAAATAAGATTGAGAAAAGTAAGATAAAATGTAGAAAATCAAAGTAGAAAACTTTCTTTACTTTAAAATTATTTTATTTTTTTTTCTTACAAGATGTGGACAGCAAAACTATCCACTTACATTTGCTGTTTCTTAAATAGTAAGGCACAATTGATAGAACTTGGCTTAAGTGTGTGGGAGTTATGGGTTATATTACTTAATTTTTACTAATTTATTGTTGAGCATTTAGTTTATGGTTTTATCAGTTTGTGCACCAAAGATAATTTGTTAGGAATTCAAAATGCTTTATGCGTATTAAGCACTCTCCTTAAAACTGGGAATAGTACTCTGTACAAAAACTTTGCATCAAGGTTCAAATGACATACTGCTGAGCCAACTGGTAGAACTGGGCACAACCTGTTCAAGCCTATCTATCTTTATCTTATAGTCACCTATTAACAATCTAACATTCTTATAACTCTGTAATATTTCCTTCTTTGCTTTTACTTCAACTGTGACAAATTTTAAGAAAGTAAAAATACTTCAGAAAGAAAACTCAGAGGAAAAAGAATGTTCTATGTGGTTATGTTTATTGCTGTTTTAGACAAAGGTAGCAATAGTCATTGTCTTGAAACATGACCAAAACATGCAGTAGTCTCTTTTCCACAGATGTTTCTTTATATGTTTGATGGGACTTCAAATAATTTTATATGCTTTAGCATCTTTGGTTCCCTTGCAAAAAACAAAGGATAGAAGAGGCCTACCCGAAAACATGAATTCATGAAGATTGTTTTTTGCAATACAAAATATTATTTCATTTTCACTCTACTTTCTTCTTGCAGTTGCTTCTGTACCTGACAGGCCAGACTCCAATGATTTTCCAAACTGACTGTTTCCTAAACAATTCTGTGACCGTAATTCTTGATTTATTAAATTTGAATGTGTCTCCAGCTCTTGTAAGCATAAGATATATACTATTATATGCCAGTTAATATTTCTTTATTTCTTACAATGAATTATTTTCCTTTATTTTCCCCCTTTTTCTGTATGATGGGGTAAGAGTTCTTAACTAAAAATGAAGCTCTGAGTTATTCCACAAACTTCTGTACTTGGGACATTGTTTGGAAAATTTGTCTAACTGTGGGAGTTTTTCTTCAAAAAAATGTAGGTGCAAGCTCAGTCTCTTCAACTAATTTATATTAGATACCTGCTTTAAAATGGAGATCTTACATGATCTTCCCATCAAAGCTGTTCTGTGGGCACTGTAGTGGCATTTCTATGTGTAGGTCTAGTAAAGGCTTAGTGCCCTCAAGTAATAGAGTTCGTATTGATCTTCATTGTTTTCCATTGACCCAATACCCACCTCTTCTCTGAACTGAATGGAAGTTAAAGGTCTTCCTCTCTGTTCTGCATGTTTAGTATAGGTGTGACTACATGATTGTCTCTTTACTTCTTTTTTCCCCCACATTGCTTAATATGAAGCATGTGTTAGAACACTCTCTGCTTACTGATGCACCTCTGACCACTCTTTGAAGGTCTCATGGCAGTATAAATTGAAATGTGAGTTCTTGTGTTGAGCAAGCAGATTACAAGAGCTGGTGCTGTTAGCTCTCACCTGCCTTCTGAGACAAATTCCAGCTCTGTTACTACTTCTCTTTTCCTGTGTGAAGAGATAAAGTGAAACCCAAGCACTGTGATCATCTTCAAAATTGAATTGAACATAGTAAGGAAAAGATGTTTGCACCAATCTTAGTTAGATGGTAGTAGCTAAACACCCAGCTCTGAGTAAAACAGGGGCATACTGAGACACCTCTCTCCCTTTCAGATTATGTGCTGTTAATTTCATATCAGACAAAATGTGATTGCAGGCAGAAGTTTGCAGAGCACTAGAGATTTTTCAAGTGCTTTGTGTTGCTGCTAGTCTCTAGTTTAATCTTTCTCCGCGGGCCCTTGTTCATTCATTAGTTTTCAAAAATCAGCACATAGGACTAAGTCATATATACTTATTAAAATTTTTCCTCCTAAAAAATTTGTATAGTATAGATGAGCTTCTATTGAAAGACAAAGTTATTAAAAATCTGCTTGTGTTTGTGTTCTTTCCTGTGGGCAAAACATTTTTTGTCTGGTGAGCATCATAACAGATTTTCCACTAAAATGTCCACTTTTAAGCTACAGGGTTCGATAATGGAAATATGAGGAGACATGAGTCTCAATTATTGAGACTTCAGGTTAAGTCTTTTTTTGTCTAATGATCTGTCGTTGTAAAACTTAACTTGAAACATTTCAGATCAACGGGCAGTACTTAGCAATCAATAACAGTGAACTGAGAGTGCAATCCTTGCAGCATAAACTAAGAAGTCATACGTAACAGGGAATGCTATTTCCACAAATAAAAAAAATATGTTCTGGCTATAAAACTGAAAGCCAGAAACATGCAGCTGTTACATTACCTTGTGAAGCATCTATAAAGTTTAACATGTACTAATGTAAATAAATAAACTTTATTTTAGAATGTAGTTAAGAGCTTGAAGAGATTTATAGGTCATCCCTTATTAGAACTGTCCCACATAGTGTTATTTTTGGTAGGGAAAGTACTAGCTTCTGACCAGGTTTCTCACATAGGTTTGTGTTTATGTAGGATTTTGAAGCTGGAAATATTACATTACAGGGTCTTTTTTATTATTCCACCTACTGTCTCAGAACACTGACTTGTAGAATATGCGTCAAAACACGTTCTGTTCTTTTGGAGTTCTTAGGGAGGCAATACAATGTAATTCATTATGCCCTGAAGATAAACAGTACCTCTTGACCTTTTCAAGAAAAGTTGCAATATTTTCTTATTCCAGAATGTAATATTGTACTAAGCCGATATCAATGTGATAAGATAAATGTTTCCTTTTCTAATGTAAACCAGAATGAACTACATTTATATAAAAGTCTTGGGGGATACCCAAAGCCTCCAGATAAAAGGGGGCAGCTTGGCTATTGTAGGTCTGAATTTTTGAATTCCTAGTCTCAAAGCACAGAGGGCAAACTGCATCCTCTCTTTTAAGACCAATGGCTAGGCTATTCAGAAGGGCACAGATCTTTGTGTTACCCAATTATGATTCTCCAAAAGAATTTTCAAGCAAATTAAAAAGTACAGGATTTGTTACCATTTTAAAAACAACAAACAAAGGTGAAAAAGATTAAACACCTGAAGCATGAGTCAGTGCTATACTGTCTAGCTAGCTTGTGTTTTACTGTACTAAGAAGTATTTCAGGAAACAAAAGACTAACAGGCACTTTAATGTATCTTTTTTTTTTTTCCCCTGCATTCTTTGCTGTTGTTCAGAGCACAGTTTTCCTTTAGTCTTTTGGCTGTTCTGTATTGAACCATTACATTTCATGTGCCAGGTTTCTGGTTGATGAAGTCAGTTGTGTGCAAATATGGTTGTCACTGTGGAATGGGGCTCTGTACAGCACCCTGCTACCCACTTCTAGTTTCCCTTCTGCCTGCAAGGCGATGCCTAGCTGAAGTGTTAATATGGAATCCTGTCTTTTCTCTTTGGGCAAATCTCTCTCCCAGTGGCCTCATTTACCTTAATATGTTAAATGGTTTTGTATGCAGGTCAGTATTCTGCTTTGTATGTGGCATATAGAAAGCCTCTGTTACTCATATATATTCTATTCACAGGAAAGAGTGGCTTTAACTGGTGTTGCTATTACATGTAAAATAACATGGTGTGTTTTAAAATCAGTTCATTATTAAAAATTATTTACTTCTGCTGTTACTGCATTTGGAACAGTTCCTACTGTATAAAGCAGCAACATTTTTCAACCACTTTATGGTGAAAGTAGGATTCTTTAAAACATGTAAGTTAGATTCAGCAGGAGAAAAGAACAGTACAATGTAGAAAAATTATACTATCAGTCTGATTTATATATGTGTCTTGTTACTGCCATTTAGTTCTGGACTCTCTTGATTGTTATTTTGGTTTATTTCTTTACACTTAATCAAGAGTTTTAAAATTTAGGGAAAACATTTGGAGAGAGGAAAGATTAAGGCCTGTATTAAGAAGCTAACTGAAAAGATCAAGTTTTGAAGGAAGAGTTTAAGTTCTTGAGTGAGACAAAAACATGAGCTAAGAAGAGCCTGCCATGTACATCAGTGGTCATCCAGGAAAGAAGGAGAAGCAGTAAAGGAAAACTGACAGTTTTGTGGGGTGGGGAGGGGAAGGAAAAAAAAAGAGCTTCTTTAAGGGTCAAGTTGATTAGGTCTTTGAGAGTAAAGAATTTAAATTTCATTTGAAAACATACTGTGTGTTCACCCAGAAACCAAGCAGAATGTATGAATTAGACATTCTTTATACTGCAAAAGAAATAGTTATAAGCTAATGAGATTTAGAAGCAAAGAACTTAGGTTTTGTATTAACAGATAGGCAATAATGCATCTTACTTAGATACAGTTCTCTCTCCACGTTTGTGACAATTGTACATACTGCAGTAAAGACAGTCCAAATATTTCTTCCAGCTTAAAGGAAATGTCTAGCATATATGTTTTATACATGTATATTTTATATATATGTGTGTGTGTATGTGTGTGTTCAGGTTTATGCAGTCTGTATCATGTAGTAAAGGAAAGGAGCACACTGAGGCAGTGTAAGTGTCTCATCAGGGTGTTTACCAGTCAGCCTGTAGATTATTTCCCCCTCGCTCTTCACTGGGGATAGTTAAATGATCTATATCAAATTTGTTCGACACCTGTCAGTACCTGCAAGAGAATAAACAAGCAGGTAAGATTTCTAGAAGGCAGATGTCCTCATCACTAAAAAGGCCAATCTAATTGGCATAATCAGTATATGAAATGAAGAGTGAACAAGCATGGAAATAGAATTACTTTTCTACCTCTTGAAAGGAAGCAGTAAAAGGCTGCATTCATTTAGGCACTCCTGCAGCTGTCTATGCTGAACTTCCCTTGATACAGAAAAAGGGCATTTTACTCCCCGAAGTCATCCATTTGGCATCTTCCATTAACATTAAACCAAAATAAAGAAAAAGAAAAAAAAAAAAAAAGAAAAAAAAAGAGAGAGATTGACTGTAGTTGTCCAAAACCATTTATATTTGACTTGAGAATCCTTCAAGAATTACAACCACTGGTCGAAGGTCCTCCATTCTGAAAAATCATCTTTGTGACTCGTTGCAGAATAGAGTTTTTGTCTTCAATTTCACTGTCGGCTTGTGTTTCTTCCTTACTGACTGAAGTGATTTAAATCTGTTTGAAATCTGTGTATGGCTGGGTGTTGCTTGAAATGAGCTACAATGTGAGTAGACATGAGAGACTGACAGTTGAACACATACAGTAATCAGCAAGGGCAGAATTTAATTGTGGCTAATTTGTACTGGTTGAACACCTCTCCATATAAAAAATTTTATACTCAATTATATTTATAATGTTTTGGACAATTGGCATATGGTAAAACTTAAGAGTATAACTATTTAATCTATCACAGATTTGACCTGTCTCTTCTTTCTTTGCTTGTCAGAAGCTTTTATTCCTTTCTGTAAGGAAAACAGTTTAAGAAATTCAAGCCTGAATACAGAACCAGATCTCTTCCAATCATTGATCCTACTAATTTAATTTTGAGGGTACATTAAATGCCACCATAATGAAATGCTGGATTCTGCCTGTCGCAAAAACCTTACTTTTCAGCTGAGAATTTCAGGAAACTTACAGAAGCTGTATTACACTGTGGATGAATACATATGGCTTGTGACAGGTTAGGTACGATCCAGTAATTTATGACTGTGTGAATGTACATTGCAGAATCCCGTTCTGTTCTTACAAAAAAATAGGTAAAAATCTCTTTATCACTCATTTAAAATTTTTAGAAAACTATGTTGTTGAAGGCTTAGTTGTAATTATCTTGTCTTCTTGTAACACCTCAAAACAAAACAAACACAGAATTCTACTACACCAGAAGATAATATGGGGTAATGTATCTTCAATGCTTAAAAAATACGGTCTAGAACAGAAATTACTTCTCAAGAAAGAGTTGCAACAGAGAATTTTTATTCTCAAAAATTTAGAAATGTTAAGAAAACTTTGGGAAACTTACATTCTGGAAAGCAAAAGCTTGTACTGCTCACACTTGGCAAAGTGTCCTTAAACTGCTTTTTCCAACGTTATATTGATGGTAGAGGTGGGAAGTCCTGCAGCCATTGATCTTAGGTTTGGAAGTTTTTTTAACTTTAGCTTTGTTTGTAAAATGCCTACCTTGGAATAATATTGATTCACAATGTAAAAATAAAAAAATAAATGATGCTCGTGATACATCGTGTCTTGCACCGTGGTGTAAAAGCTTGAGCGCATTCCAAATTTCAAGGCATGGTGCCTATTAGGTCAGTAAAAGTGCTCACTTTGTAGTTAAGGAGTCTACTGATACTTGCTATAAAAGAGGGAATAGCTCTACTACTTTAACTGTCAGACCAGTCAAAGAAACACTTGCCTTGAAGATTAAGGAAGTCAGCTTAAGTAAAATTAATTTATTTTCCTGAGTAGAGCAATCATCTCTATTCACTAGAATATGTATTCTCCATGGTACTGTGCTGGCCTGATGTTATACTCTGATTACTCCATGGTCTTTTTTAATGCTTTCTAGTCAAGAAGAAATGTAGTCTCCCTTCAAACTAGCTTGGTCCTATTCAGTTGTGATTCTTGCACATGTAATTATTTTTTTTTTATTTCTCTTGAATTTACAATGTCAATCCATGTAGTCTTTCTGTGATTTACCTTTTCTCTGTGTCTTTTTAGCAATGAAGAAATAATTCAGCTATCCCTCATAAAGGCACAAAGCCTCTAGATAGATTCTTCCCAAATTTTGATGCAGAAAAATGTAAAGAAAAATAATAATGATTGTTAAGTCATTTTAAAGCCACTCATAGGCCTTTCGACTGTCACAAACCAAAACCAGCTCATTTTAAAAAATCCTCAGTGCTCAGAGTTGAGCCTTTTTACTTTGTTCACTTGTCTCTGTGCAGATCACACATGGCTGTAGCCACTGGTGATAGCCCAAGGCCTTTGCAATGTTCTTTATCATCTGGTTGCCAGAATCCAAGCCAACTTTGCAAAACAGCCTGATTGCTCCTCTACCTGTAGCAGAGAGAGTTCAATGCCAGCGCGGAGAGCTGGAGCATTCTTGGCTATGGTGACTAATCTGAGCTCTGAAAATCACTTTCACTGCAGACTTTGTCAATTACATAACTCTGAATTCTCAATCTTAACTGACTAAACATGAAGATGAAAAATACTATCAGCCTTGTTAGAATTTACAGAAACGGTAATACGGTACTATTTTTGTGTATTTGATTGATGGAAACTAGAAATGGATGCTTTGCAGTCAAGTCTGTTTCCCCCCCCTCCTTCTTTGATAGAAAAGGAAAAAAAAAAACCAAAAAAACCCCAAACCCAGACTTTTCATAAAACAGTGGCTGTTGTCAGAATTTTTACTTCAGAAGTAAAACCCACCACAGATGCTTAAGATATTCACATAAAATGGGTATGTAAAACTCATTAGCAGACACACCATGTGATGTTTCTTAAGGTTCCTGCTGAAACAGTTCAGAATGAAAGAAATCTTCTTTCCCTCACCTCACCATACTACCCTCCCACACTCCCCTGCCCCCAAAAGAATGTTTATTACTGTTGTTTCTGACAGATACTTGATTTTCCAACCTGTTGAGCTATGAAATCAGGTTCCTTTGAAACTCTCACAAGCTATCCCAAATCACATCCTGGCTACTTTGCCAAGAGACACTATAAAACAATATATGGCTCAACTGTTTTGAGCATGTGGGCATGATTTGCACTGGTAAATTGAACATATGATTACTGGATGTTGAAGTGGGCAGCTGAGACAAGGTGAGACACACCTGAGCTAATAAGCATTTCAGGCCCCAGAATTGGGATGACTGCTTTCAGTTCCCTAGAGAGGATGCTCCTTGGAATAGTCTGACTGCAGAGCTGTAGTTGGGCATTGCTTAGGAGAGTGCAGATAGCACTGGTCAAAAAGCATGCCAAGAGTTGTGCTCATGGCATGCCGGTGTGGAAAATCACATTCTCAGGCACTCTTCAGTTTACCAATGTAGGTGAAGCCTGGAAGAATTGGTAAAAGTAATACTGTCATCATGCCCTTTTCAGTAATACACTCCCTCTATTCTTTTTATAACTGTAAATATGAAATTGCTTGTAGCATTCGTGTCTTAGTGATATTAATGAACCTGGGGATTGCTGGAGAAGAAGGTGAGACCCTCTGACATTCATTTAAAAATCAAAGATTGTTTCACCTGCTGGCCACAGCTCTGCCTTCAGGTAGCAGCATAAGCCTCATGCTATAAACCGTGTTCCAGAAAGTATTTCAAAGCCATCCCAAAGCCCTGACACAGAATTATTTTTCTCCCATTTTCAATCTTCAGTCTACTGTCCTATGGCACAAGAAGAGCCGTGGGAATTACAGTAGCCTAACAGATACCATCTAGAAGGTTTTCTCAGAAAAAAAGCAAGGCCTTTCAACTAAAAATGCTATAATACTATGATGTCTGTCATATTTTTTCCCCAAATCTCAGAGCTAGAATTATCTGCATTTTGTGCTGCAAAACAAAACAAAATGAAACCAAATCCATCTATAATAGATGGAATAAAATATTTAAACTAACAGTGAAAGCAAAATGTACTATGCATTCTAACACCATGATAGTATCAAAATATCAAATCAGGAATAGATTCATGCTTTGTGTGGTACTTGCAAGTCATTGCATGAAGAAATGTTGATCTAGGAAGAAAACATAGATAACATGCACTGTCTCCTGCCTAATCAGTTGAAATACAAGGCAATATTAGAAGCAATAAAGTGATATCAGGTCATCACACCTAAGGTTAACAAAAACCAAACCAAAAAAACAAATCAGCTTTATATCTGTTTAGTGTGTAGGTTTTGTTGGTTTTGGTTTGTTTGGTTTTTTTATATAGTTCCATGTCTGTTTACTGATACTGAGCATTGCTGAAAGCAACACACAAAATTATGATGAACTTAATATTAAAGCTTAGTATTTTATTTTTCTTGTATTACATGGCACTGGGAATAGTTTGGTGCACTAAAAATACTGCCAGTATCATACCTATATAAAGTACACTTGTATGACATAGAAGATTCAGCTCTGTAGCTTATATGGTTGCAAACTTCTGAAAGCCCTTTATCTGTCCTTGAAAAGCTTTGCTTGTCTTTTAAGTCTCTGAAGCTGTGATTCAATGGGAGCAATTGAGGACTGGACACAAGGAACCAGTACTAACAAAGTATTTTATAAAATACTGAAATGAGACTGGAGGACAAACTGAAGTATTTACTTTAAAAGTTGGTGAAAAACTGCAGCAAGTTTGAACATCCTGCTGAGCACTGGTCAGAGAAAATCTGTCATATTGTTAAACAACCTGGGATTGCTCCCACAAGAAAGTCTCAGCTGAAAAAGAGATTCAGGTTTGGGAGGAAAAGTGTAAGTATCCATGTTATTTAGATAATTTCTGTTTCATATTTTTCAGGACTGTTAACTGAGTTTTGACTGTATTAAGTTGGTGACAAGACATGATAGAAGACTGAAAAAAAGGGTGAAACAAAAAGAAATTCAGGTCTTATTTTGTGCAAAATAAGATTACTTAACAGGATAAAGGGAATAACATTTATCTCTAAAATTAATTTGATCATGTACTGAGGGTGCAAGTGATTTTTTTCATGGTAGTGATAGTGATTATGCAATATATGCTACATGGTTCAGAGTAAATTTTTACAATCTGGTGCCAGGAGAGACTTTAACTGGTGTGAAATATTGCATATTTGGCATCAACATAACTGGGGGTGTGTCTGCTTTTACTAATGCATTTAAAGATTATAATGCCCCTGAGCATATTTATTATTATAATTTCCTGATCAGCTTGCTCTTTAGGAAGATTACTGTAGATGTCAAGATGATATAACATGAATAATTTTTTTCCTTGGCAAACTTGATGAAGTGTGATTGGTACATCTACCTTCTAATTCAAATGCCTACCCTGTTGTGTTGCTCATGTATACTACTTGGGAATTCCTCATACAATTCTTCATTTCTCCAGAACCTAAATACCCCAGGAATTGCTAAACATCTCTCAATTCTTCTTCTGCAAAAACATTTTTATCAGCTTCATGTCTTTTCTATTTCATCCCTTCAAGTTTCTAATCATATAGTCCCTACCAGATCTTACCACAGGTGAAATTAGGATGAGGAGCCTAAGGACATTTGCATCTCTGTCTTCACTTGCATTTTATCTTCAAATTAAAGCTCTTTGTCTTTTCACTCTTTTTATTCACTCTTATGAGTCCCCAAAGTGGAGAATATTTTTTGTCTACAGGGACTGTTAATGTTATCCTTCAAAGCACACAACTCATTTGCCATCTGCAGCAAGAACTTGAAGACTGAGGTTATTCAGAGACAGAGGTCTGCATGTTAGAACATGCCTGCTAGATCATCAGGAAATGCACCAGAAAAGTGAAATGGTAGATAAGAAACCAAAGAGACAAGATATGGTTGTAGTAATTCAGGCATGCCAGAGTAGACCTCATGTGCAGATAGCTCTTTGAGAAACGTAAAGAGCTAACCAAGGGCTCTTTTGGTTGAGGTTTCCACAGAATATAAACATTCCCTTCAAGAAAAAAAGGTATCTAGCTTTATGTGTTTGAATGCACATATTAATTTGCACATGGTTTAGTGTTGACCCTTCAGTACTGGGTCAAAGGGTTGGACTGCTTGATCTTTGAGGTCTCTTCCAATGGGATGCATTCTGTGATAAATATGCATACACATTTGTGATCATGGTACAGAGGTTCCTCGACAGCCTCATAATTCACCCTTAGTAGTAGATTTTAATGCTTCAGATTTTTTCTGGGGCATTCAGATTAGACTTTGTGTTACCAGCGTATTCATAACTATTGCCATTGGTGAGTCTATTGTCTAGAAAGTAATCTGTTTATTTGCATAATTTACGTCTTGTTTCCATAGCAATATTCTTACTGGTTTGTTTTTTTGTGGTTTGGTTTGGTTTGTTGTTTAATAAACTCCAGAGAGGACTGCACTTCTTTCTTCAAAAGAAGGTTTATCAAAAAACCTTGAAAAAATATAAAAGGGTATGTTTGTCTTGCATATTTACATTCATGTTTATTGTTTCTTTCACCAATTTTTCTTGTATTGAATATGTACCTTTTTTTTTTTTAAAGTGACTTAGACTATGTAGTGATTTTTTTACCAAAGTACTTCATTTAAAATATGATTGAAATCAGGTTTTCAAAGCTTTGCTTCAGAGCCTTATTCTTGCCTTGGTTTTCTGTCCTCTCTATAGCTTTCCGTTTCAGCCAGGCCTCTACTGTTTATAGTAAGAATTGTATGATCAAGAAAGTTTTGCTTTCTGCTACTGTTGTGTCCATACTTGGTGATAAGGACATGAGAATCCTGCTCAGATGGCTCTGCCTGCAATTAGGGCGCAGAGCATTTAATTCTAAGCCATCTCCTATTCTGTATAAACTATTTCTCTGTTCAGTCAAAAATTTCAAGGGTAGTCTCATAAACAGACACATAGTCATGTAAGGTCAGAAAATTCCAAAGAGTCTGTATGCACTGTGCTTACTGATCTCCTGGTCTTAACTCACCGTAGAAACAAACCATGCTGAAGCTTTGTGATACTCAGTTTATGAGAACGTGGTGTTATTTGAAATGTAGCAAGGTGTTAGATATCACAGTAATCCAAACTTGGCATGCTTTCTCAGGAACCACACAATCAAATAAAATAGAGTTGGAAGATACTTGTAAACGTCTTCTGTATCCCAGAGCAGAATCACTGCTCTTAATTGTTCCTGAAGATGTTTCTTAAGCAGGTCCAGTGATAAGGATTTTTCAGTCCCTATACAATTCATTGTACTCCTCCACTATCCCTAACATTGGAAAGTTTCTTCCTAAATTTAGTAAAATCTCCCTGTGTTCAGTTAAAAGTAATTCTTGCTTGTCCTATCTGTGGAATAAAATTAATTAGTGCTGTGCATAAACATATTGAAGACTGCTATTGCTTTTGGATTGTTCCTTCCTCATAAATCCCAGGTTGGATTTTCTCTTCATGTTCAATCATACTGCTCTTCTCTCATAGCTGGCCAGATGGTCCACCTCTTTGACACACTGTGCCCTGAACTGGATACAGCTTACTAGCTGAGTATGTTCAGTCTTTGCTATCCCAGGCTGAATTTTCTCTTCATGTTCAGTCTTACTGCTCTTCTCTGGCAACCAGTTAGATGGTCCACCTCTTTGAAACACTGTGCCCCAAGCTGGATGCAGTTTACTAGCTCAGTCTTTAAAAAGTTGAATAAAGTGGAAAAAAATAACAATTTTGTATGTGAAAGTTCTGGGTTTGTGTCCTAGTTTGGCACAATTTCAGGCCATTTACTCTAATTCAATCACCTGATACTAGATAGAAAAGACAGACCTCCACCTCACTACAATCCTCTTTCAGGTTGTTGTAGAGTGCAACGAGGTCTCCCCTCAGCCTCCTCTTCTACAGACTTAAAATCCAAATTCCCTCAGCTGTTCCTTGTAAGCCTTGCTCTCTACACCCTTCACCAGCTTCATGGCCCATCTCTGGACGTGCTCCAGCAACTCAATGTCCTTCTTGTAGTGAGGAACCCAAAACAGTATTTTAGGTGTGGCCTCATCAGTGCCAAGTATAGGGGCACAATCACTTCCTTACTCCTACTGGCCCCACTATTCCTGCTAGAGGCCAGGATGCTGTTTGCCTTCTTGGCCACCTGAGTGCATTGTTGACTCATGTTCAGACAGCTGTCATCAAACACCCCCGGGTCCTTTTCTGCCAGGCAACTTTCCAGCCACTGTGCCCCAAGCCTGTAGTGGTGTATGGGGTTGGTCTAATCCAAGTGCAGGACCTGGCACATGGCTTTGTTAAACCTTACACAACTGACCTCAGCCCATCAATCCAGTTTGTCCAGATCTCTTTGCAGAGTCTTCCTACCTTCAGGCAGACCAACACTCCATGCAATTTAGTGTCATCTGCAAACATATTGAGGGCGCACCCAATGCAGAACCCAGACATGAACTATCTTCTTCTCCACTGGTAATCAATTGTATGTTTCAATAATGGGTCTTGTGCTTTCCTCCCACAGAGCAAAAGCCTGATATGACCATCTTGATGAAATTTCTTTTATAGTAGCAGTCTCACTCATGTCTCTGGATATGGATTAGCAAGGGCAGTGGTAAATCAAATCAGTTATTGTTCAGAGAGTTGGAACCTTTTCAATCAATAACTTCATTAAATATGTAATTCTTCACATTTTGATTGGCTGAGAGACTTTGATTTGTAAAATTACTGTAACTTTATAATTATTTTGGTAGGTTCACACTTTGATGGATAACTTTGGTTTCTAGCTCACGTGGTATTGGGATGGGGGATCTGTGTTTATAATGTTTTGTGTCAGCACTCCTTTCCCAGTGATTGTGTGGAATGTTGTTTAACTGAAAATAAGTTGTAAAGGTAAAAGGCATTTATCTCTGCCTTCTAATTGGCTATGGTTATTCTTTGGTAAATATTGTTTTGGCTCTTTTTTCTTCAGATGTTATTTTATATCTCGGTATTATTTAACCAAAGTCCTTAGTCTTCAGATCCATCCTTGTAAATTTAGGTTCTATTCTAGGAATCTTTCTGCTGGCCAGAGCAAAAGTTTGAATATATGTTTCAGTTTAGTTCATATCTGTTTCACCTTTTGGTTTAGTTAATTTTCTGATTGTAATTTTTATTAATAATTTGCTTAATAATCTCCAGGCTGATTTAATTGTCTTTAGTTTCTCAATTTCAGATTTCTGTGTTAAACCCACTGCCTTCTAACAGCCTAATGTTATAATGCTTCCCTTGATACTATGTTTCATTCTCCTCCCACATTTGCTCTGCATTTTGATTTTAGTTCAGATGGGACCACTCTTGGTTTCATTTGCATCAATTCCTTTCCTATTTATAAATTATCAAACCATCTATTATTCCACCTAAGCCACCACTGCTTTGTTTCAGACTACTTTAATTGAAGGTAGACTTCACAGCCAATAAGTCAGTGTCTGCAATGGACAAAACTCTTTTCAGATCATGAATGCATACGTGTTTGCACCATATATGCATAATATTATGTAAATGTATATTAATTTTAGGGATTTTTTGTTGTTTATGAACTCACATATTAGATAGTTGTACTGATGGTTATTCTTTTCGTTGTCATTTTAGTTAAGTGGCTTTTACATACCTGCTAGATGATTTACACTGGAAATAGTTTTCATGTGGAAAGCTGGCACCATTGCCACATTGTTTGTGTAAAACTAAGAGATTAGCTCTTCCATTTAGCTATTATGCATCCTAGTTTTCTAAAGATAATGCTACATGGAAGAAAACAGCAATGGCAGGACATTTGTGAGCTTGTGGTTCTGGTATTTAACGAGTGCACTGTTTTTGTTTTCATTTCATTAATTCAGTTAGTCACTGTGTAATGTAAGTAGTAGGAATGAAGTAGGGTAGATTGCCTGCTCCTGTGTTTACCAAAGGAAAGTTAAGTTCAGTCATGGGGGATGAAAGAAAGGAGATTGTCACAACTTTGGTGCTGTGGGCCTCCTAACCCTTGACATTTGCATTCTTCAGGTGGTCTGAGCTTTGGAGGCGGCATTTCGGTTTGCTGAAATGGATCATGTTATGCATGATCTGACATGTAGCCCTAATGACCAATGCAGATGGATGCCTGCTGAAGGTCTCTTCTAATGCCACCAGGGCTTGAAGCAAGCCAGTGTTATGGGTGTTTTGTTTCTATTTTTCAGTCAGCCAAATAATGGGAAGGAAAAATGAGGGAGTTGTTTTTGAAAGTGTTTAGTATCCATTAAATTGGGTTATATAGAGTGAAACTAAATTGGCTTTATAAAATGAAGTATGTTAGCTGCTAAGTTATTAGTGTGCTGTATTTATTTAGCATCCTTCAAACAGGGAAAAAGTAAGACACTAAACAAAACAAAACAAAAAACCCTGCCAAAACAATTAGAGTGAAAAAAATCTGGTAATTAACTATTATTTTTCACAAAACTAGTCTAATTACGAATCAGTCATGGTAAAATGAAAGGTCAATAACTACAGATGCATAATTTCTCTCTGATAGATTGCTGTTTGAAAATAGGTTTATGACAATTATGTGATTAATTTCCTTTTATTAAACAGCATTATGAGACTTCATGTTGCATTAATCAGTTTATTACTGTTACTTTTTCTTTTCAGTTGCAAATTAATCCTGGATAACATCAGGGCAGAATAGAAGCTCAGGTAGACTGAAGATCCCTTCTTCTAGTATTGCTTGTATTTCAGAGAAGACCATGAATCTGAATCAAAATCAGAGCCTCAGTATGCTGAAACTGGCAGCATCATCTTAACAAAACAAAACAGAACAAAACACACAAATAAACCCAAACTGACTAAAAAAAACCAAAACACCAAAGTGTTTTTAAAGTCCACGGAAATGAGGGACAGATCCAGTGAAATTCTTACATTTCTAAGATGAGTCATTTGAGGTGTATAAGTACAGAAGATAAACTGTGATGCAGAAGTGCTTTCCCAACTTGCCACCTAGCTCTCAAAAGTGCTCTGACTTCTTATCTTGAAATTCTCCAGGCATGAACAGGTGTTCTCCTGGACAAACATAGAATTTCCCCAGTCTTGGAAAAGCTGAGCAGCCTGGGAATCCAGGAACCATGCATTGATTTGCACAATTTTTTGTAGCATCGTTACAGTAGATATTTCCAAGTATATTCAGTGTTCACTTAATTATGCACTTTAGGGTTGGGCACAATGCAATATTCAGTGACAACCACCACTTTCTGGGGAAACAACTGAAGATGAGTTTTATCTGTCCTTCTGTCTAGTAGCCTGGTGGTAGGAATACCTTGGATGGTAATAGAATGTCCAAGGCTATTGCTTTCTTTTTGAGCATAATTTAGTTTCAAACATTTGGGTCTCTTGCAGGTTTGTATTCTACTACTAGACAAGGCTGCAGGGCACCCTGAAGTTTAGCTGCTGAAATTGCGCATATTGCACATCAGAGCTGTCTGCAGCTGCTAATCTAGATGCAGAAGACAGACAAAGTATTTACATACTTTGATGTTGGGTTAATTGAATGAAATCCTTCTTAGTGACCATATAGATTTCCTAGGTAATATATTCCTTGAGGTAGGTGCCAACAGCCTTAGCTATCTGGTGCTTCGTTTCTACTTCTGTAGGAAAACACTCTAATAATAATTGCACAGTCTGTGGCTTCTAGGTGATATCAAGCTGGGTATTTGACTTGGATTTTAGTTACATACAGGATTTCCTTGATTTCCTGGGCTCCCCAGTGTGGCACATTTGTCCTTTGACGCCTATAGAAACTGGGAGTTTACTGCGGAAAATGGTAGTATGCTTTTCCTGCTCTGCTCTCCTGGAGAGACTGCTGTTGGAAAAGAGTTAGATCATCTTATATTCAAGATACTTTGAATAGTGCTAAATGCCTTAGTACTCCATTTGGAAAGATTATAAGCTGTCGTGGTGACTGGCTGTGATACACATTAGAAGACTTTCTGAGAAAGTACAGTCAGTGAGAGACAAAGGTTTAGCAGTACTGCCTGAGTGCTATTAGAGAGTGTTTTCTTTCTGTCACCATTTTTTGAGGACTATTCAGCTATGGGTACTATGGGTAATTCTGGGCT
The DNA here is from genome assembly GCF_014839835.1 of Dryobates pubescens. Lineage (NCBI taxonomy): Eukaryota > Metazoa > Chordata > Aves > Piciformes > Picidae > Dryobates > Dryobates pubescens. Next base: position 122,858,808 of record NC_071657.1, on the reverse strand, counting down.
CCTTGTTCATAGCCCAGCCTGTGGCAGGGTGTAGACAGGCAAAGGGTTTCTCCTGAAGTGTTTTTTATAATAAATGTATCTGTGCATTTGTTTGGTTAACTTGTTATTCAGCCAGTGCAGTGCAGTCTTTGGCCTTAAATCTAGTTTTAGTATGTTGATATGTTTCAATTGCATAGTGCTACCAGCATGTTTGACATATTCACCCATTTGGAAACTTCTTTTATATCCAGAAACTTATTTTTACCTTCAGCAGGAATGTTAGCCTAGGAAGTCATTTGAAGAAGTAAAACAGGAATTTAGAGTTAGAAAAAGGAAAGAATCTGGTTGTCTTCTGGCAAGTTTTTTTCATTCTGGTTATCTGCAAAGTATACACCTCTTGTCAGTATAAATAGGGAGTGCCTGTATAAACATTCTTGTTTCGCCTGTTCCACATAATAGTTTCTTGTATCATATTTCTTTTGACCTCGCTATCTGAAACCAATTACAGGAGATCCATTTGGGCTGCATCTATTTTCATAAGAAGCCCAGGCAGCAGTGTTTTTCTCAGAGATGAATATCAACATCAAATATGCTTCTGAGTGCTTTGTTATTTATGTTTCAGAGAGATTTCGTAGCCTTCAGCTCTCAAGAATGTGTCACGCTGTGCTGTTTATACATTGACGATATTAATGGGCGTAGATGTCATTTTTCATTTTAATGTCTCAAATGCAACAGGCTGATATGTTAAACATTCCTGTTTTTAAGGGAAAGCTAAGAGTGACGTCTGTTTCCTAAAAATACACACATTTACTTTTTTTAAAACCAAAGTAAGAAGTTTAACATCTTTTAGTGGCAGCCTTCATTTTGTTAAAATGATAAAACTTGGAAAAGTATTTTAAGGCATTCTTGCAATAAATACAAAGGTTTGGGATGCAAAATTCAAGCAAGTTGTCATAGAATGCCAACAAATTGCAAAATCTACCACAATTTATCAGCTTTAATAGGTTGGGTTATATGCAATTAATGTCTTTTTTTTTTTTTTTTTTTTTGTTCTCCTTACATTTTAGCTGTGCCAAAGCTGCACAGCAAATATTAATAAGTAGTGTTCCAAACAAATATTTTACTAGAAGACACAGTGAGTTCTGGAAACCATATGCCAAATTTCTTGCTTATACGGACATTACTTAAAGCATTATAATTACTTTCATTTGCATTATTAAAATAATTTCTAATCCTCAGTTCTTTTTTAATACTTTTGTCTACATTGACTTCTTTTGGTATAGTTTTACTAATTTAGATAATTAGGCAAAAGTGCCTGCTAGATTTGAAACAAATGTTATTGGAAACTAGATACAACTTTGGCTGACTTAGAATCCATGCTTGCTGCTAAGTTGAAGTAGGACTCAACATAATTTTGTTCTGCCATCTTCATAAACATCTGTTAGTTTGCCTCCATTGAACTGTTTTTATATCAAGAGTTATTATCAAATTAGTTCACAGAAATTTATAAATAATACATGGGATGAGTGTTTACTTGAAATGTACGTGTTAAACTGAATTGTGGAAGACGCTTTTAAGTTGTCAGTTTGTTTTGCAAAGATGTAAGAGCAGCAAATGAGTTGGTAGAATGGGATGTTTTATATTCTCACAATCTTCGTTTATGAATAATGTCAGTAATAATCCCTTGAAATTAACATTGTGTTTCTGGGAAGTTGTTTACTGAGTACAAAATCTAAAGCAGTACACTGGAAGGAAAAAGTAACATGACAACTGCTATAAGAACAAAGGCTGGCAGTGATTTCTCCTTATGCGCTTTAAATCATCTCTGATCTCTTGAAATTGTTTTCTGGTCGTCTTCTGTCTCCTGTGTTTACAGTAATCTAAACTGCCACAATAAGATAACTGAAGTATTCATGTAGTCATCATTTATAAGACATTCTGTATTAAAAGATAAGCCTTTACTCCTTTAAAAATATCCCAACCAGCACATATGAATCAAAATAGTTTAAGTAGCAGAGCCTTTTATGCAAACATATCCTGTTGTGCTACCTTGCTTTTTCATAAAGTGTGACTCTTTTTGTAGTTAGCAGTTGGAAGTCATGCTTTCTTTGGCTGATTTCACGGGCGTATGGTGGCCACAATTTGAAATTATATTGTCTAGCTTAAATCTAAGATGCAACGTACTATAATTCACTAACTTTCAAGTACTGTAGATGTACAGCTTTACCAGATGCCTGCTTGCTTGTTTTATTGTGTTGATGTGAGATAGCTTTGCCACTACGGAAGATTAGGACACTAAAACTACTTGCCAAATGTTCCAGTTATTTGCAAGTATACATCAGGATTATATTGTTACAATATCTTTCCAGATGAAGGCCATGTGATACATTTTCTGTGACAACCACAAACACAAAATAATTATCTTTATGTTTTTTTCATGTTTTCAGTAACTCTAGCTCTCTTCTCTGGTTCTTGTAGCAGTATTACGTGGAATGGTGAGGTTGGTTTTCCTATAGTCTCCCACGCATTCAGGAATGCAATAGTTCTCTTTCTTCCATTCAGGTTTTGCATTTGGAGAGCTCTACAGTTTGGGAAGGATTATAAATTCACCTTAAATCTTCTGTCCATGCATTTAATCCATGTTTTGTGCTTAAACCACTGCAAGATTTTGGGAACAAATCCTGATACCCCTGAAATCAAAAAATGTATTTATCTCTGATCTCAGACAGAGCAAAATTGTCCTTTAGGGTCTGCTGAAGAAGTGTGAGCTCAGAAGAGATTATGCTATTCACATAGGAAACAGGGCATCCACTGCTTCCTTGGTAACAAAATATTTCAAGTGCACTTTGAAATATGTTAACTTTTATTTATTTTTGGCAGAGAGCAGCTAGTTCTGTGCAACTCGTTGCTTAGGTTCAGAGGAATGCGGTCTTTGTAAAGCTGACCTGTAATTACTTGAGAATTTGATGAAACAATACAGGGATTGTTGTGGGAATGTCTCCAAATGTTAAAAGTCTGCTCTGCAAACTTTGTACCAGAGCTTTCTATGGGGAGACAAATCAATGTTGTTAGGAGATGGTGCTAGTGCATTCAGTTTGTTTACTTTGGTTTTCTATGTCTGCCTGCCTTCTCAGAAAACTTGCTTGGAGCCAGACTGTAGCAGCCCTCTCTCTGTCTTTTCATAATTGATCAGGGGATGACTGCCTTCCCTGAGGGTTAAGACGTGGCAACTTTTTCTGTTTGCTGAGCATCTCAATGCAGTAGTTCAAACATTGTTCACACCAGCTGGCAGTGTAATGCCATATGCACATCTTGTCAAAGCAACTGTTGTCATGGATACTAGAAACTATCTTAAAAACCACCTCATTTGAGTCTAATCAAAATTGTACCTTTCTTTATCAGTTGAGAATCCTTACTATTTTGGAGAACATTGATCAAATGGCATTCGTTAGATCATGTTCCATCTACAGAATGTTTTAATAACAGATAATAGCGTGATGCATTTTAGAGCTGTAACTGCTCCTGTATTGAACAGATTTTTTAAGGGGAAAAAAACCAACAAAGAGTAATTACTGTGGAAATGGTTTGAATTGTGATTTTATTTTTTTAAATTTCTTAATAAATACCACCTTATAACACTTGTTATTTTAAAAATAATTGTATGGGGGAAAATAATTTAAGTTAGCCTTCTTTGGGTAAGTGGAATGTTTGTTTCCATTTCATACGTTTAACTCTAGTTTGTTGAGTTGGAATGACAACATAAAATAAATGAAAACATTTTCTATTTTGACTGGGATACTGTCATTCCTGAGCCTGATCTGGTTGGTTGAGTAGTAATTTCTTTGTTCTCTGATTTTTCTAAGAATGCAAATGAAAACTTCTCATTTTTGTTTGGCATTTTTTTGTCAAAGGAGAGGTTTCTCCTTGAATTGTAAGTACAAAAAGTGTTTTTAATCTTCAGTGAATATCCTTATTAATTCACTTTCATGATAATCTGATGTTGATTTGTCAAATTTAATTACAGCTTCCGGTAACACTTGAAGTCTACTTGCTTTTGCTTCAAAATTGTAATATGAAAATGCAAATTAAATGATAATTTGCAAGGGAGTGGGCATTTTAGTTGAACACTCAAAGACAAGTTCCTTGTGGAAATGAGGCTATTGATGCAGTTTATGATTTTTCCTCTTCAAGCACTTCAAACAAATTAACTTTATTTCCTGCAGGATTTCATGTACATCCATAAATTCTAGTGAAGTCCTGTATATCTGCTTTCAGATTATAATTTTGTTTAATATTTTAAGTAAGGAACAAACTAAAGTCTGAAACCTGACAAATGCAGATCAAATAGGAGATTATATTTGTTCACTTGGACTTCTACCTAGCATCAGCAATGAATAACTCATCTCTTTCTAGGAACTGGTGGAAATTATTTACCTTTTTTTTTTTTTTCACTTTTAGGCACTCCAGGCAGCAAGGCAGCTGCTTTTACAGCAACAGACAAGCGGACTGAAATCTCCTAAGGGCAGTGATAAACAGAGACCACTGCAGGTTAGTAAAGTACCCCTGCTTTTGGGGCCTTACTGTAAGACAAGAGCGCTGTGCTTGCTCACGTGTGGCGTATGTGTGTAGATGGCTATGTATGTGCACGTTTACATACAGCAGATTAGAGGCTTGCATGATGCTGACTTATCATTCACAGAGAAAATTCACTTTAAGTTACATAATCCTTTTGTGGCCATAGGTGCTTGAGAGGTCTAAGATTATGTCTGGGTTCAGTAGCTATGGTATGAATTTTTTTTTTATAGGCATGTTGCCTATATATGGATTAAATTGTAAAAATGACTGTGTTAAGACTAAGAGTTAAAAACTATCCAGAAAAAACAAACCTCATTGGTACTACATCTAAGTGGCAGAGAAGTGTTCAGAAATTACCAACACAACTGCATGAAAATGTGAAAGAGCTGCTTCTGCCATTTCAGAAAAACATCTCTCAGAGTTTCACACTGGGATGCTGCTGGGATTCAGATTGTGTTTGGGTGAATAGTTCTGGTTTTGAATAATTATTTTAAATGCATTATTGGTAAAGCTATATATATGGAACTTTATTCTTGGAAAGTGGTGTCTTGTTTTGGGATGTTTTTAGGTTTTAGTTCACTATTCTAATTCAAAGTTCCATATGAAGTTGTATTCTGCTGACAACCCTGATTCTGCCATTGTATATAGACCAAATACAAGCATTTAACTGCTGAATTACAGTCTGTTGGAGACAAAAGATATGCATGAGAGATAGTCTTATTCAGTTCAGGAAATAAAAAAGTATAGCTACTACCATTCTTTTCCTCACAGGTATTTTTCTGGGTGAGTCTTCCCCCATTTTCTGACAGATTACGGTGGTTTTATTTCATTTGCAGTTTTTGTCATGCATAATGGAGAACCCAAGGCACCAGAATTTATTTTTTCCTCCACCAGTGAAATGTTGTGAAATGTGATCACTTGGGCAATTTTTGTGTGTAATTCACATTGTCTCCTTTTCTTTTTGAAACTTCATGGAGCGATGTTGGACATCCACAATACTTCTCTTGAAATATAGTTTTAAAGTTGTATTTCTGTGCTCAGAATCAAACAGAAACATATAAAAATTACTAAAGAAAATGGATAAAATAGAGAAAACATGTCAAGTTGGCACCCCGCCATGCTGTAGTTGTAGTCCAGCTCAGAGATACAGGAATCCTGTCACCATCTCAACTTTCTACTCCTCACTCTTGACTTTGTGTTTTATGGAATATCATCTAGGCTGAAAACATGCAAGAGCAGTAGTCACAAAGGCAGCAGCTTATGAATGACAAGTTCTTTTCAAGTTTTTAGCAATGGAATTGATATCTTGAAGGGTTGAATTGGGGAGATGATTGATTTAATGAACAGTGTGAAAGTAGTTTGTTTTGCCAGCTGCTCATTCTGAAAGATTTGATATACATATATATGGGCTGTACTAGGGAGTGTGTAAGGTCCGTCTAGCTCCATATTCTTTCTCTAAACTGACCAGCACCAGGTAATAAGGACATATTTCTCAAAGGTAAAGAAAGTGATATTTTTCTGGTATGTTTCCCAGTGACATTAACTTCCTTTAACCCTCCAACTTGTAGACTGGAGCAGGTCAGGAGCTACTGACTTCTCTCTTCACATTCTCTACCCATTCATAAACCTACTTTTCAAGGCTGAAGAGGTGTGAGCACACACTATTTGTGGTAGGCATCCGTGGAAGAAGAGAAGCCCCTGTTTGCACACAATCATACACATAACCCAGAGGATGAGGAGAGGAGAGAGAGTCTTCTGCTGGTGTGATGCCTTTCAAATGCCATGAATGGTTTGCCTTAGATATGTCCTGCATTACATGTTTGCCAGGAAGTGTCAGTGCCTCTTGATTCACATTTGTGAGACAGGATGAAGAAAATAAAGCAAATAATTTTCTTTTCAAAATTATTACATGCTCCCTAAAGCCAAGATTATTGCTTATATTTCCAACTTCTCCCATGATCAGTATGTGCATAATGCCTCTTATTAGGCATGGACACTTCATTTAGTTCATTTGTAAGTGGGAGGAAAATGGAATTTACTCCCAGACTTTAGTTTATTTATCAAATACTGTGTAAATGCAGGTATGAGCACAAACTCCATTTAAATTTTCTTCTTTAGTGAAAAGGATGTATAAAGGTTTTGAAAATGGGTCCTTGGAGCTTTTCTATTTCTGTCGTTTACTGTTACTACAGAGCTGTTCATTATGTAGTGGAAATTCACATTCTGAGTATCGTGATGCCTGTTTGACCAAATACTGTAATATGGGTCATAAAATTGCATAGTATTATTATTTTATTTTGCCAAGTTTAGTAGTGACTTTAGCCAAAATCTCCTAGCAGTAGGAATTGCTAGATGTGTGTAAGCAATTTGAGGTTTATAAGAGAAAAATACTTCTACTTGTGCTTGTGGTTAAGGAAACAGACCTCTCTCAATATTTTAAAATACTTTAATATGAGTTTATTTCTAATTCCCTCCAATTTCAGAGCAATTTACTAATTTCTGGCAACTGGAGATATGTTAGAACTGATTTATAAATCTAGTAAAATCCTAATAAAACTTTTAAAGCTAGCATGCACAGCTGCAGGCGAGTTCAGGTATTAGGTAAGCCTCTTGCATGTGGTCCCTGTTTTGATGTAAACTAGTCTATTGTTCCATACACCAAAGAAGGAAAGACCTGTATTAGTTTTTAGTGGCCAACTTTTAGTATTTGATGGATATTTGGGGGAAAGCAATGTATAGTGTTTTTATATATGTTCTCCCTGTTATTCCATAATGAGTCAAGTATTTTAGTATTTTAGTGACTTACAGCACCTACTAGCTAATCAACAAGTTGAAAAGTTATTGAAGAAACCTTCAAATTTGTGTCTTCAACATTGCAAAAACAGGGTGTTGGGTAAGTCATCATGTTCTGCTGTGCTTTACAGAGGGGATAGGTTTAGAGAACCACTGGGTTCCTAGAAGAATTTGAGTGTCTGTTGTATCCTTCTCATGAAAAACCTTTTTAAATTTACTGTGAGCTACATGATTTGTTGTAAAAGAGGCATGTTGTGTTGGAAAATATTTTTGGTTTAGTTCTTAATGCAAAAGTTACCTTTATATAGTAGTTATCCCATGTTTTCAGGGGTATTAGGTTTATATTTAGATTGTGAGTTAATAGAATATCTGCAAAAATTGCAGGTTTAGATAGACGCCTGTCTTGATCTACTATTACTTTCTGATTTACATTTTTCTAGGTTTCAGACTGCAGATGGCATAACCATTAGCATGTCTTATGCAAAATAGAAGGAGAAAAACATCCCATCTGACAAGCTTGAGTACCAATTGTAGTAGTGATTTTACTTTCATATATAGATATCCGAATAAATGTATTTGAAACATGTTTATATATGCCATTCATTTTACTGGTGCACCAATTGAATGGATCCAATTGGTACATACATTGATTAATGGCATATTGCAGAATAGTTAAGGAGGGTCTGTGCTGAGAGTTGAGGATAATGTTGACCTGCATATGATGAGATAATAGCATTTACTTTCATACTATGCATCTAGGAAAACATACTGCAGTAGTAAGGTTAAGATTTCTGTAGTACTGATTTTTGTTTCAGAACATACTTTTTTTCTGGAGAAGCTGTGATTCTGTTAATCCATAGTGAGGTGAGCTGATTACTTTCATGGATTTCAGACCCTACCATCACACTTCCACAGTAAGCATGACAGGGAAAATGTCACTTTGCCTCTAAGAACTTGTAGATCATTCTCCTGTGACAGAAAGTCACAGGAGTGAAAGGAGTGTCCTTATGGCCACTGAAAAACCTTGTGTCGTCTAGCCTGAGCTTTATTCCTGTTACACTTAAATCATTATTGTTGTCTGCATAGACCAGTGATTTGAACAGCTAGTTGTAATTTTGTTTGCTCTGAGAGGTGTGAAGAGCCTAGCTATTTATATTCCCTGTAATATCTCTCAAGAAGTGGTTTATGTTCATAAAGTCAGACCTTGAACTTTATCTCGATTAGAATAAAGATATAATTATCTTCAATCCCAGAAGTTAATATACCTGCAATGAACTGGTTAGTTGCTTTTCCCTTCATGTCAGATTTGTTGTATTAACATTTGTACTAATATGTGCTGTATGAGGATGGCATGTCAGAAAATCATGACTCCTGGAATCAAAGGGTTAAGCTCAGTGTGTACCAAGCCTGTTGTATAAATATCATGCTGTATGGACTGTTGAGTTGTTAAGGTAAGCATTGTTTATTTAGCATGAGTACTTCACTGAAGTGTAATGATTTGTTAAAATATGGGAAAAGTAAGTATACTTTTAAGTTTAATTACTTAATATTTATTGCATTAGTGCATAGTAGCAGAAGAGACACTTTCTTTAAAGACATGCAAAATGCAAAAATTTAGCATGAAAATATATTCATAGTCCCTTTTAAACTGCTCTCCTTGCTTTACTCTCTCCTAGTTTGGTCATCTCCCTTTGGATCTTCACATGGATCTGAATTTAAAATTCATTGCACATAATAAATAAGCAAATATATCATTAATATTGTAACTTTTAGTTACTTTTTAAAACATACATAAGGAGCTGATGAGAGATAAGAAACTGAGAATGTGGGGGAAAAGAAGAAAAAGCAACTGCTTTCAAATGATATCATCTGACTTAAACACACACTGACTACAATGGTGCACGCGTAACGTCAGTAATGAAATTCCCAGTTTAGAAGTAAAAGCAGTATAAAAAAGAAAAATATGTTATGGATGCAACCTGGAGTTTTCTTCAGGTTACATTCTGCAAAAATAGAAACAAATCTAAGTGGTCTAAAAAATTGGGTGTTGCATATTCCTATTTATCTAATGTGAGCTGCTAAGCATAGGAGGTATGGGGATTTGCTAGAAAGCACTGATTCAGAAAGATGCAAATGCCTAATATCTAGTGAAAAAGGAAAGGAGTGATAAACAGGCTTTTTTCCTCTCAAGTATAATTCTAGAGGAAATGTGTGGCCTACATAGAAGCAGACATTGAGGCTTGGGGTAAATGAAATTTGGACGATAGCTGATAGAAAACCGCAAGTCCCATTTTCCCTTGTAAATCTGTTATGAGGAACATGCAGTTATCTTCCAACATGCAGAAATTTGCATCAGTGTGATACCCAGTCTAAAGATGAGGCTAACCCAAGAGATGGGGAAAAGGCAAGGAGTTACTTTTTAGGTAAGGTGTGATGGGAAAGAAAGAAGAAATAGCCACAACTTTAGTAGTGTAGAAAACTGGAGTTCAGTTTGGGGTAAAGGGATAAGTACAGCTATAAAGAAAAAAAAAAAAAAAAAGGATATCTTTCAAGAACAGTGTGTCCAGCAGGAGCAGGGAGGTCATTCTGCCACTGTACACTGCACTGGTTAGGCCACACCTTGAGTACTGTGTCCAGTTCTGGGCCCCTCCGTTCAAGAGGGATGTTGACTTGTTGGAATGTGCCCAGAGAAGGGCAACAAAGCTGGTGAGGGGTTTGGAGCACAAGCCCTGTGAGGAGAGGCTGGGGGAGCTGGGGTTGCTTAGCCTGGAGAGGAAGAGGCTCAGGGGAGACCTTATTGCTCTCTTCAACTACCTGAAGGGAGGTTGTAGACAGGCGGAGGCTGGTCTCTTCTCCCAGGCAACCAGCACCAGAACAAGAGGACACAGTCTCAAGCTGTCCCGGAGAGGTTTAGGCTGGAGGTAAGGAAGAAATTCTACACAGAGAGAGCGATTGCCCCTTGGAATGGGCTGCCTGGGGAGGTGGTGGAGTCATCATCATTGGAGATGTTTAGGAGGAGACTTGATAGGGTGCTTGATTGTATGATTTAGTTGATTAGGTGGTGTTGGATAATTGGTTGGACACGATGATCATGAAGGTCTCTTCCAACCTGGTCTGGTCTATTCTATTCTATTCTATTCTATTCTATTCTATTCTATTCTATTCTATTCTTTTCTTTTATTTTATTTTCTATTTACATTGAAAGCATCTGTATAACAAACTAATTGACAAGTCCATGTTTATATAGATACAAGTCTGCTTCAAGAGCTTATGACATGTCTTTGCCAATTTCTTTTTCTGTGTTTTGCATCATGTGGCATTTTGGTGTAAAATCTTTCAAGAAATTTGCTTTAAGTCACTTTATACTTTTGAAAACTTAAAGTATTAAAAAACATCTATTTTTGTTAAAAAACATCTATAAAGTGGCAATAGTTAGTATGGTCTCATTTCTTAATTTAAAATACCTATCAATCACCTTGAGGTATTACCACTTATTAATAAAGGAGATAATTGCCATATTCAGGTACCTACGATCTTTGTAACATGTAGAAAAATGTTTACTAGCAGCCTTCTAATGGAAATTTTTCCCTGATGGCTTCATCTGTATCTGAGAGGAAAAAAAGCACAAAACAAACAACAACTGATTGCTGGTGCAGAGATCACATCTTTATCCTGAAAATAATGTTGCAGTATTATAAAATATTTTGGAGGCAGAGCAAAGAAGTATTATGCAAGTGCTGTTTACAGGTATCGCATATGCAGTATACTAATTAGGAATACTATGTGATCAGGGCTTTCAGGAAGCATTTTAATATTAGACATATGTCTGTGCAGCAGTCTGACATGTCACTCCATTACTGTGATGGTCAGGGAATTGTCACATCACAATCATGTCTTTCCTTTCTCCCTTTATTTCCTGTTGATTGTGGTACTTCTAGAGAACTGGGAGGAGAGGGGAGAGCACACGCGTTCCAGCTCTTCTCTCAGATTCAGAAAGGCAAACCTCCAGAGAGAGTGTTCCCCTGTAAACCCTCGCGGTGCAGTCAGCATACATGTTCACAATTACACCTCTTCAGGCATGTGAGTAGTTCCTCTGCAATTCTGGGAGGTGTAGATTCCCTCAAGCCACTTCTCCAGGCTCTTGCAACAGGTTGAATCAGCCTGATTCTCTTACTAGCTGGCTCATTGCCCAGAAAAAGCTTGTGAAGAGCTGAGAGGGAATGTGTGAATGGTTCCCCACTCAGTGTGCAGCTCTATTAAAGGGTCTGCTCCCAGGCAGGGCCCTAATTATGCCAGTTTAGGATCACACCACTCAAGCAAGGCTCTCCTGATACTCTTGAATTTGAAAAACACATTAGTGTACATTGATTTAGAAATCAGCAAAGCAGGAAAAACAAGTGAACAAAATATTCTGTGAATGCTCTAAATGGGCGCAGATTTTTTTAAAACTGTGTCTAGTTAAATTACTATTAAGGAAAGTCTCTTTTTTTCCTGAAGGTTTTTCATTGCATCAGACATTACAGAAGTCAGGGAAATTTTCTACCAAGACCAAAGTTTTGGGACTAAATATTGAAGAATCTTCAGCCAATAGTAGCAAATGCAACTTTTCACATGAAAGTCCATATCCATTAGAGATGTTTCTTGAGCAGATTACTTCCCATACTTATTCTTTTTTTTGTTTCAGATTAATTCTACTTTGTGAATTAAATACTTGTATTGAAATTTTCTAGTAATTGGACATTATTTTGTAGTTAGTGTGCTAGTTGTCCAGCTGTTTTACCAAGGCAAGGGGACTTTTCTGAGATGGGTGAGTAGGCTAAACAGGAATCTGAATGTTTGCCAAGATCAATGAAGGTGTTAATTTTAGTTCACCTTCACTTCAGCTGTACATATGTAAAATTGTATTAAAAACTGTTAATGTTATCCAGGTGATCATGCATAAATATTACAGAGTAATACTGCATTAATAACAAAAACAAAACCAAAACCCAACAAAAAACATGTGAGCATGCATACTGCTGAAAAAGCAATTATACGGCGGAGCCTTTTTCGCTCAACGTCCTGTTGAGGACGGGTGTTGTCCAGCAGTTGTCACTTCAATGTTCTAGGTCTTTCTATGCCTTCTTATGCTTCTAATATAACTTCCTTAAAACAGACAGGTAAGGTTGTTGTGAAATAAAGTTAATGGTGAATAATTTACTAAACACTAATTCAGTGTTATACTACTTGATTTTGTGAAGCTCTGAAAAGCAATTGTGCAGCAATAATACTTTACAAAGGAAACTGTGTGGCATGCCAAGAACATCAATGTGCTTCAAGGATTTTCCCAAGAACCTGAAGTATAAATGAAGATGAGATTTTCCACTGTGTTCTCAGTAAATCAATTTATTTAAGAAATATACTTAAAAGTCAGATAAAAAAGACAGCTTACTGGGTATTGAGGATAACCAGTACAATAACCCAGCATGTTAGAAGGTACTAAAATCAACTTCGTGCCATTTCCAAATTGATGCATCTGTAATTTAGTATACAGATAGCTATGGGCTTGATGCTTAAGAATAATCAAATTACCAAATAAAAGAAAAAGATTTCCCACTAGAATATATGGTGTGAAGTCACTCACAGAAAAGTGTTTGTTTTTATTTTAAGAACGGTTTAGGATATCATGGGGGAAAAAAAACCACCTCATTTTGACAATGTAGTCTCTGAAGTGGAAATAATAATGCAAATTCATAGTTGAATGGCTATTGATGTTTGTATATATGAAATAAATCTCTTGATTAGAGAGTTTTGAACCCATACTCTGCATAAGGAACGCAAACTGCCTAACTGCAAGACTACCTTAACACCCAGGGGCATATATTTCACCCATGAGAAAGAAAATAGGACAATAGGGTTCACAAGAGAGCATGGCTGTTTTAAAAGGTAGATATCTTTTGAGACTGTAATTTAGAAAGTAAATTTTAATACATTTTAGAAAGTACACCAAAGGGCAAGGTGATGTATTTAAAAACTTAGAAAAATTCCTTCCTTAAGCTTATCTCCATCACTTAACATGATAAAAAGAAGCTCAGTGTATTGGTTGCTCTACGACTTTGAATAAACAGTGAAAGAGATGAGAAAAAAAAGAACATACAGTCCTAAATTAATTTTAAAAGGTATTTCTAAGAAAACTAGGGAACTACTGATGCCATTTTTAAAAGGTGTCTTTATGATCTCATCTGGAATAGTGGGGATAAGCAGTTGACCTAATTTCAGGTCCTTTTTAGTGTATTAGAAATGTGCTTTTTATAGGTTCTATTGAAAGATTCAGGGTTCTAGTACTGATGCCCTGAATTTATGTGATATGCAGGTGTCTCACCATTTTGACTATGACTGATAGCTTAGCTCATTTACTATATACCTACAGTGAGGCTGTATAAATTCTATATGCATTTTTTACGATATACAAGTCCAAGAAGTTTTCATTCAGACTGCACAGATGTTGAGATTGCTCTATGGAGTTTGATTCAAAAAGCAAACTGTAGGAAGGAAGGAACATATTTTTTACTCCTTAAGAACAGTTTTAAATATGTAGGTAAGTTAAACATGAAAGAGAGCTTCTGGGACACTGTTCTAGTAGAAGTAACATAAGACGAGCCACCTCCCCCACACACTGCCTACTTAAAACTTGGCCGGCTTGAATAGTGTGCTGGTTATTGAAATAGAATAGAATAGAATAGAATAGAATAGAATAGAATAGAATAGAATAGAATAGAATAGAATAGAATAGAATAGACCAGGTTGGAAGAGACCTTCAAGATCATCACATCCAACCTATCATCCAACCTACCACATTATCTACAGAACCAATTTAAAAGGATTTCAATGCCTTCTTCAAATTAAGGCATGTACATGAAATCACAGAATTGCAGAATGTTAGGGGTTGGGAGGGACCTTGAAAGATCATCTAGTCCAACCCCCATGCCAGAGCAGGACCACCTTTACCAGATCACAGAGGAACACATCTGGGCAGGTTTTGAATATCTCTAGAGAGAAATGATGTGACAGTTGATTATTTTTTCAAAAGTCAACTTTATTTTCTGTATATTTCTGATCCATTTCATGAATGGAAAACACTGAAAACTAGATAGTATTTGGCATTTTGCAAAACACTGATGACATGTTAAATTAATTATATTTTATCTATTTAAATTCACTTTCAGTATATGACCAGTTTGGATACATTAATATTCACTTGTTATATTACAACCAAAGATAGTGATTTCTGTGAGCATAGTTTTAAGTAGCTGGACACCTTCACATATTTTTATATAGTCTGGATTTTTTTAAAGCTATTAGATACAAAAATATATTGGCTTCATAAGTTATCCATTGTTGTAAATGTTCAGTATTATCAATAAGACAGACAAGTAATAAATTTGGGCATTTTTAATTGCAAGGCATTCATTCTATAACTAATTTGCTTTTCTCAGCAATAAATTCACTGAGATAAGAGTCAGAATTTATTATTTTTTTAAAAATCTTGTAAAAATACCCACTTTCATGTTGTAGAGTATTTATAGTTTAAAGGTGATTGTCTCATGGTGCCTGAAAATAAACTGAATTAGGCTAACAGCCCACTTATGAGGTCATTATTATTATAGCCATTTTAGGGCCTAGTGTAGAAAGTGAACTCCTAAGTTTCAGAGCCAAAATTAAGAGAGGCGGGTTCTTTTCCACATTGAGAAAAGTCATATTAATTTAGCATCTTGCAAAATAGTTTAGTCTAGGAAAATATTTGTTTTGGGTAGGGAGTACTTGTACAAAGTTCTTCGAGTCAGTATTTATCCATCATAATTTGACTGGGGTGGTGTAGTTTGTATTGTAATACTCCAGAAAGATCTCTAGAAACAAACAATTATAACTTTGTGTAGAATATTTGTAGTTGATAAACATAAGTTCTATGGTATCAGCTCCAATGGTTATAATTAATAAGTTCTTAAAATGCACCCAGAGATAATACCCCATCCATAGCTGTTAAGACTGATTTCCTAACCCTCTTGGGTTTTGGTAACGTTGTCGAGATAAACTCAAATAGTAAAACCTGCCAATTACATGTAGTCCTTGAACTGTCAATATAAAATATTTATTGTATTTTGGCTTTTACTATGTATGGAATCACTTAGCCTTTTTTCTTTTTTTTTTTTTTTTTTTATTGATAGCAGAACTGGATCCCTTCTTGTAGTTAAGGTAGCATCAAGTGTATTGGAGACATTGATGCACTGCATTTACACAGAAATTATTTCTCAATTAAGCCTCTGTGAATGTCAGAGAGTGTAGGAGGAACTTATAAACAGAATCTTGTTTCATGGAAGAATCCTTGCTATTTAAGTGGGGTTTTTTTCCCTTTTGAAACTGTCAACAGGAATTATAAAAAGATTTTGAAAACCTTTGTTTTACCTGGCAGATCATTTTATATTTTCCTTGTTGTTTGTTTGTTTGTTTGTTTGTTTGTTTGTTTTTTCCTTGAGAATGCTATTAGCATAGCACTATTAGAATGGTGCCATGAAAATGGTACAAGAAGTGGCACTTGCTGTTTTAGTTCTGGAAGAATTAACATATCAACATTGTTAGTGTTATTATTAATTATTACTCTAAAATGTTATTTACATAAGAAGGGTATCCTTTATAGAATCATAATTAGTGTGCTTTCTCCCTTACAAAAAAAGCAATGAGGAACTGTTGGTTTTGACAAATACTGTTCTAGACTCTTGCCTTGAATAGCAGTCCATGATCAAAAATCTGTTACTTAGAAACTTTAAATATTTCAATTTAAAATGTAATCTTAGATTATGTCCCCAGTATTGATCTCATTATTAAGATGAAAGTTCTATATTTCACACTGTTAATATTTTATTGTTCCTACTATTGTAGATCTCTTTGTTAAAGGTTTGGGTCTTTGTGTATTAATAACTGTACAAAGTTTCAATGTGAATCAGATTTGCAGGGAGCATACATTGCATTCTGGCAACACTAACAGAGCAGAAGAAAAGAAAAAGAACTGCAGAGACACAGAGACATGCATCATTGACATACCCATTGAAGTGGGACTGAAACAGCAGGCAGCAAGTTTATACTCATACATCTTTGAGTGTATTTCATACCCAACTGTGTGAACACAAGGTATAGGTATACATTATTTACACTGTTCAGGGAATACCAAAATCCATTGGCTCAAGTTTTGAATAATATTGGGTAAAGGAGAAGGAGATATGATCCTTACAAATCCCAAGATATCTCTGCTCTTTTATCATCCCTCCAGCTCTTCTAGTCCATCTTTTGTGGTTTATGGCTGCAGAGTTGCCTTTTAGCTACAGTTACAAGTGCTAAGGGTTCACAGGATCTAATTCTTCCCTTGCAGTTCACGGAGAAAAAAAAATACCTGAAATTAAGCTAAAAGGATGATATATACACACACACGCACTTTCTTTTTTTTTTTCTTCCCCAAGCAATATGTAGCCAAATTTGGAAACAGATCTGGGCTGCAAAATGTTAAGGATGCTAAAAATTTAGATTGGCTCAGAAATCAAGGTAATAAAGTTTAAAAAAAAAGATCCATACAAAATGCAAATTCTCCATTTTCATAGTCTAAAGCCCAAACTGATGGGATGTGGAAAGTGGCCTGGGAGAGCATCTCTATGTCCACACACCACTGTGCTTGTTTATTCTTCTCTGGGCACTGAGTATTT
The DNA here is from genome assembly GCF_014839835.1 of Dryobates pubescens. NCBI lineage: Eukaryota > Metazoa > Chordata > Aves > Piciformes > Picidae > Dryobates > Dryobates pubescens. The sequence goes on along the minus strand of NC_071657.1, from coordinate 122,841,730 downwards.
TCCACTGTAGGCTAAATGATCATTTGGTCTAATTTAGTAAGCCATTCTTCTGTATTTTCAAGCAACATCTAGAAAAATACTTTCATACTGAAGACTTGCTTTTTGCCCATCCAAGTGAACTTGAATTTCCTCCAAAAGAAAGGTATGGGTCCACCAGCAAACTTTCAAATCATGTTCCATTGGACTCACACTTTTAGTCATGCTTTGAAGATTAAAACCTCTACAAATACCTGACGTTTCCTGGTCCAACCTCTTAATAAATACTTCTCTTTGTGACATAGCACTGAAATCAGGATAATGTAGTACGCATTTTCCTAGGCATAATTACTCTACATTGTAGTGGAAAGATTGCATTAATCTGATTAAGCTCAAGGGAAATATCTGGGTCCTCAAGTGGTTTCAAGCTACTTAGTCACTTTCTAGCACCACAAAGTAAAACAGATGTTGGATGTATTATGATCTGAAACTGATCCAAAAGGGATCTGAAAGGCACATTCCAAAAGAAACAGGATGTACCTGAGTTGCATTGGTGGCTCTTCAGTTAGTTTCTAGCTATGTTACTTTGACCATGCAGGCCGTGAAACCCAGGTCTTTAAATTCCTGCTCCTAGGTACAAGACTACAATGTCTCTCCCATTGTATAAGAAAGGATATTCCAAAATTCAGGTGTTCAATTCCCATACAAATAAGATACATTTGGTAAAAAGAAGAAGTGTAGCTGTCTTATGTAGAAATGATGGGAGCATTTGGGGGAAAACCCACAATTTTTAATGATAGTTCTGTATTCTTGGTGTATTCATCTATCATCTTCTCTTAAGTTGGTGAAAACAACTATGCTATATGGTGTTAAGGTTAGGTATAATGCTAATTTTAATTTTAATGTTGGCCATAGCCTAAATCATCTTATATAAAATGATACTATGCAAATAGGTCTAAATTATTGATTGTCCTGTTCTGGAATAAGATAAATCACAAAGTTGTAGAAAATTAAGTCAATATGAGCTAAAAGAACATGAGAAGAAGTAACAGAACACAGACCCAGTTTTGAGGGAATGTTTATTTAATTTTTAAAGTTTTACAAAACCAAATCACAGCAAAAATGTATTTAATTTCTCAAAACCAATGAGTTGCATTGAGTCATTATTAATGTAGGCTTAGGAAACCTTGACATTCTTTCTAACTACTACAATTTTAACTTTACAAGATGTATATATGGGTTGCAAAGTCTTTGTGATCATAGCTATCTACTGGAAAGGAAGATAGTTGTTCATACAGTTATGTATTCAGTTTTCCTGTAATTAGTTTTCTGTAATTAATTTTTATATCCATTCCAGTGATTTTTGTTCATGCTGTGTGCAAAATTTCATTCTCACCAATACTATAGCAGCTTTTCTTTAAATTTAAAGTAATTTTCATGACATTACAATAAATGTTTCATTTAGGAGTAACAGAAATTGAGTAGACATATTTAGTGTATGTATGTATCATGCTATGTCATTTGCTTTATATGTACTATGGTTTTTCAGTTAACATTAAAAGATTTTTGATATGTTGGACATATTATCCAGCTTCTGCCCACTATTGTGTTGGTAGAATTACTTTTAAATATATTTGATGAAATCTTAGGCTCTTACTCCTTATTTGTTCTTTAGCAGAATCAATGTTTTCTACATCAGGAGGTTTTTGTTCCCAAGCCAGGTACTATGTATATAACTGAATGTTTAGTTGTGTTACAGGGTATCTAGAGGTATAACTATTAGTTGAAATGTCTATCTGGTTGGATAAGAGTACAGCAAACAGTGGATGCTTGCACTTTTCTTCTGCTGTATCAGCACAGAGGGGTTGTGAGTCATTTGACTCAATTTTGTGGATGCTTCTTACTGTGCTTTATACTGTGCTCAGCAAAGGCGGATGCCATATCTCATCCAGTCAACCTATAAAATAATGTTAAAATACAGAATTTGTTTTATTTATTTTTAGTCTAGAGCGCTAAGGGAGGCTGGAGTTCACTAAAGCCTAGAGAGGCTAAATATTTGGTGCAAGAAATGAATAGGAAGACATTTCCCAGTCCAGAATCCTGCTAAATTACCTACTATGAAGTGCCAGACATCTGTTTAAAAATACAAGATTCCCAGGAGTTACTCAATGTGGCCTCTGCTTCAGATTGTAGAAGCTACTACAGGAAAACGATGTATTACAATGAAGTTAAAAATACCTGGTTTTAATAGAGAAAATTGTCACGGTCATTTGACTAATTATTTGCTCTTTTTAATTTCTGATGATAGCTTGCAGTGATCCTACATCATGCCCAGGCTGATGGTCATTTTTCTGTGCTGCAGTTCCCAATTTTGCTGATAGTTGGGATCCCCACTTGTTTGTACTGTTAGGCAAGAACTGGAACAGCAATGCCAGATCCAGTGGATGTGACAGCTTCAGGCTGATGCCATGCTTTTTGCTACATTGAAAGAATAATCAGAAAATAAAATATTACCCCTATTTTCTCTTTTGTATAAAAATATTTATACACCTTTTGGTAGCTGCCAGAGGAGCTGATATTCCATGTTACAAAGATACTGTGATGGGGCAATGATTCAGTGTCAGAATGGTTGTGGGGTTGTTCAAACCTGGCCCTCCAGTTTGTAACTGAACTTCATTTCAATGCAAAGCATTTAAAATGTAGCACAGTATTTGATCATGGGTCCCAGGCCAAAAGGATATCCAGTCCTAAATCTTTGTTCAGAAGTGCAGAAGACCCCCCCTCTGCTTTTAGTAACACCATCAGTTTAGGGGTTGTGGACGACACCTTAGACAGCACACAGGCTGTGTAGTGGATTTTTCTTGTGGAGGCTATGTGAAGAAGGGAGTTGGGTTCTGTGCTTGTGCCTCTGATCATTCACTGAATAAGACAGCAGTAGCATTAGTTTTACCATTTTGCACTTGACGTTGTCCTTTACCATCATCACTGTATCAGGCATGTCCAATGTACTTACCTATTTCCCACATGTGTTACTTTCCCTCATACCTCTTGGTTTGAAGGAGGTTAACAGAATGAGGCCTAATGACAGGCAGAAAGCATAGAGAGTCAGTGTATTAAATTACTTATTTCTTTTTTGTATAAAGGAGTGGCATACACATAGGAAGAATGTTTCATTAATGTGAACTGTCATTTTGAGTTAGCAGTCAACACAGAGTTTTCTAAATAGTGAAAAGCACTCAAATGGGAAATAAGTAAAAATATGTGGTGACCGTTCCCTATTATTTTGCATAAGAATTTAATTGGTAGATTTCTGTTGTACTACAAATATTTCTAACATACAGGTGCAGTGCAGTAAGATATAAAATGTTGAGTTTCTATGCATTGTTTATCTAGTTGTTGCTCATTGCTACAGTAACAGTAAAAAAAAAAAACCACCACCAAAAACTCCCACAACCAAAACCCAAACAAAACCATGTTAGCCTCTGTGTATTATCTCTGATGAATATAAATTACCCAATCCAAAAGCTTTTTTTTTCCCCATGGGTTCATGTAAATTTAAAACAAACATGCAAACAGAGCGAAACAAAAACTTGATGAGAAGGGTTAGTGTGTTTATGTGACTCAGTGGCATATTCAGATTATGTGATGTGATTTGTTCTGCAGCTGCTTCAAATTAAGAACAGGTGTAGAAGGCAGATTATGCAAATACTCATATTAATGTAATTGTCAAATTGGTGTGTTTATCATTGTGCCTTTAAAGAGTAGACTGTACTCTTATTTTACATGTAAATTAGCTTTATTCTTGAGAGGTACTATTGGGTAATGGGTTTATAAATGAGAAATTTCCAGCATATGGTGGAACATTTCTGAAATGTGACACTTTCTTCTGTAGTAATTTATTTTATATTTATTGTCTAAACATAATTTGCTTTGTCTTCTAGAAAAATATAGCTACAATGCAGTTTTAAAAGTTAGCTGGTAGGACTAATGAACACATATTTTTCATTTTTCTTTTTGTCTTCCTGTAACCCTGTAGTAGAGCAACTTTTGGTCTCCTTCCACCATTGACTGTATCTTTACAAGCCTTCACAGACTTTATGCCTCATTTGCTTTAAACCTTGAAGAAGTACTCATTGTAGGGAAAATGTGTTTCTTTTTTTTCTTTTTACTTACTAAAACATACTCTATTTAAAAAACATAAACTGTAATATCCAAGTTAAAGATATATTTTTGAAACATAATTTACCACATGTTGCTAGAATGCATAGATTTATTAATGATTGTCTGAGCCTTGTGATATTTTTAGATCAGAGGGAATTGGTATCAAAGGATGTCCAAAGCTAGAAAAAGTTGGGAAGTTTTTATTTTCTTTAATTCTAAGAGTTCTTTATTAATTTGGGCCTAATTGACAAAGGTTGGCCAGTATGAAAGATCACCAAACACTGTGATTCTGCTTTTGTGTCTTTGCTTGTTATATCTTTTGCATATGACCTTGATTAAGAATCTGCTGTTAATGGCCTGATTTAAATCTGTTCAAATACTAGGTATTATTTTTTTATACATACATACATACATATATATATGTGTGTGTATACACGTATACATATATGTGTGTATATATATGTATATATACATGTATATATGTATATGTATGTATACACAGGTTAATTTTTTATGTAAGCAGTCGATGAAGTAGGTTGAATATTTGAAACTGAGCTTTATGGACTGTGTGGAATACTTTGTGCTGAGAATCTGGGCCAAACAGTTGAGAAAATCCCTGCTCCACAGGAAGCACAGCTGAGAGCACTGGCTACCAACAGCTAGCTACAGGGAAGACAAGATTAGAGCAAAGCCTTTCTGCTTTGCTGCTTCCTATGGCCACAGGTGAGCTGTACTATTTATTTTTCAGAACAAAAAGACAATCCTGTTTTGCTTTTGGATGCATTCCAGGAAAAAAAAGTAAAAACACTGTAACAGTTCAGTATTACACCTTTTCTTTATCCTCAAAACTCAACTGGTAATGCCACAACCTACAGGTGAACAAGAGGTTTAAAGAAGACAGCTATTAATTCATTATTTTTCCCTAAATCATTGTTCAAGAAGGACCAGAAGGCAAACAATTTTTTTAGATGTAGCTTCATCCTTCAGCTAATTATTTAAGATTGTGTGCATTTCCATGGTGCTTATCTTAACTGGTGTTTGCTTTACAGCCTGTTAACTACCTATAAAATCTTTCATTCAGTCAGTTATTAGGACATTCTTAAAGGAATGAAAGCTATTTAAGAAAGAAAAGAATGGCAGGAACCTCATGATGTAACCTGAAGATGATAAAGCTTTTCTTTAGGGTTAGCCTGACCATATCACTTTACAGTACAACTATCAAGCAGATAAAATGACAATCTCTTTTTCTAATCAATTTGGATTATATGCATGATTTCAGTGGGATGTTATTGTTGGTTTAATTATCCTTGCATTTAGAAATCTTTTTACTTCCACTTGACTCCACTTTTCACTGGAGATGTTTACATGCAAAAATGTCAGTCAAGGCTATACGGTATAGGTACCTTCCAAAATAATTTAGAACTCACTGTAGTTATGCTTTCTATGTCAGAAATTAATCAGGTGCAACATGGGCATTGTTGCACAAAGAAGATGAATGTGTTAGAGTACTCTGTGATTCTGTCTCCTTTACCACAGTGCTTAAAAAGAGCAAGGAATCTTGCCCACTCTGTCTTGGCTCTGTTCAGTTTCTCACAGACTTCTATGGGAAATCTTTTCAGGTTAGGGGGAAAAATATCTTTAAAATGAGCATATAAAAGGAAAAGCAAAAAAAAATAAATAAAATAGCCTTCCATTCACACTTATCACTGATCACTTTTTGTACCATGTAATTGACACTTGCAGTTATTTCTTAATTTTTTTTTTTTTTAATTATTTGGGACTAGTAATTACTTTTACATTATTCTAAGTGTATGGCTCTTCTGACCACCAGCTTTGGAAAATAATTAAGGAATTTGAACAGTTGAGTTTTTAATAAGCCTTTTTGAGTTATTAATGGAATAAAGGAATATTTCTGCTCCAATCCCTTGGTCATTTTCCACAAGATGCTCCAGAGGTGAATGAATTACAGCCATATGCATGTCTTTACACTCTAGTTTTATTTCCCAGACTTCTGGGAGCAAGCCTGAACTGCCAGCCTCTGTTCTGCTCTTACAGAAGGAGTTCATTTAGTTATAAAAATTGGGACAGACAGAATTCTATTTGTGTCCCTATTCCTCTCTATAAGACAACTGTGCACTTAAGTGTAAAATATATCGATAGTATTTTAAAGTACAAATAATTGTTTAAGAAAACCCCCAATTATTTCAGTAGTGTTTCTTATCTTTAATAGCTACATATTTAATACAGCATTTGTATGTGGATTACCAGCAATTTCCAGGGCTGCATGGAAAATCTTGCAAGTAAACAGGACTTGATCAGAGCATGCTTGCCTCTAATTTTTACCATAGCAGTCCTGTAAGTCAGAATAGTTGCTGTTTACATGCACGGGCCACAATATATGTTTCCTCTTGGGCAGAAATTTTAGGTTAGGGAGTGGAGGAGATTTTGCCTTTTGAGATGGACGTTAGCTAGAGACAGGGTCTGAGTTGAGATCCACATATACTGGTAGTTGCATGAGCTTCTCTTTTTAACATTTGATGATTCTTGCTCACAGATGCAAAGTTAAATCAGTAACTGAGATGGAGTCAGGAAGAACATGACAGAATCTGATGCGCAAGATCAGCAAGGGTGCTTTGGGGTCTTGTATTCTCTTCTCTGCAGTTGAAAAGTGTCCAGCCACTCATGTAACCTATAAATGCTACTAAACAGATTGTTTGATATTGCTGAGAATAGCTAGCAAAAGACACATTACTAACTCTTTTCATTGCTCTTGTACTCTTCTTGTAGCATATCATAACTGAGGGCCTCGATGAAAGTCTATCATTTGTAATAGTGTCTTTGGAAATGTGAAACGGACATTTTATGGCTGCTTCGGTAGTTTAGCTTTACTGCCTTGAATTAGGGAACTAAACCCCACGACTGCATTAACCTAACACTCCTAAAGGGGAATTACATTTTGAATGCCTGAAGAATGAACTGTAGGCACATATGTAATTAATTAAAAATAAAATCTGTAGAGCAAAGTCAGACAACTTATTATGTACTTTCTATTGACCATTCCTTATCCCTTATGGAAGTCTGCTTATTATAAGATGTGCAGCATGCAATCATATCTGTAGATACATGTGAAGAGATTTTGCTTCATGCACAATGACAATGTCGATGTTTATTTTCTTGAAACAATTGTAAAATTAGATTAATCATCTTGATTATGTGGGAGATGCTATTGTCATGGAGTTCAAGTCTTTTTTCTGTGCCCATATTCACATAAAATCTCTGCTTTGTGCCCTGTTAACAGATCATTATCTTGTAATCCTTTTATCTTCTTGTGATAGAGGTATTTGTGTTACTGCTTTTTTTTTTCAGTAAAGAGGAAAAAACCCTGATTTTAAGAAATAGTCTGTGTCTGCCAAAGCTCAGGACACTCTTCCCCCAAACATTAGTTAGCAAAGTAGCTTGTACAGCAAAGACTGTTGTCCTTTCCATCTTCTCTTTTCTGCTCAACAGTAGGAGCTCTTAATCAGGAAATTTAAAATTGTTATTACAAATCAATACGCTATGTGCCTTTGTCTACAGTTCATCCATTGTGTTGCCTCATAAAGAATGCTCTTGATGATACAGGACAAGGTGTTGCTATTTTTGAAACTCCAGAGTTGTACATAGGATCACAGATTAGTCCTTTAAAATGTACTTTCTCCATAGAAAGCATGTTTCTTTTTTCCTTTTTTTTTTTTCTTTCCCCCCTCCATTAAAGAGTCTAAATTTAGAGCCAGACTTTCAGTTGAGAGTTGAGCACCCAGCACTCCACTGACGTCAGTGTAAGCTGCAGCTGCTCAACACCTCTACAAATGAAACTCTGAAATGTTTAGTAGGAAAATTCAGTTTCAAACTAGTCTAAACAAAATACAATTTTCTGCATAGAGTTCATCAGATTTTATTCTTATTCATCAGGCATTATTTGTCTTTTGCTAGATAAGAAACTAAGTTTGGGGTTTTTTTCTTTTTGTTTTAATTTATGTTGTATACTGTGGATTAAGTAACAATTTTTGAGAAGACTCGTGGGTGCTCTGCCAAATCATTCTAAAATTGTGTGGCGTGTTTTGATTTTAACCAAAGGTACAGCTGCAGAGCTGTAAAGCAGACAGTTTCCCTTATTATGACTAGTTCTACAACTTGTACTGTTTTAAATTGCCTGCAATTAGCATATTTCAACCTTATTTTTAGGTTTAAATTGCAGTGTGAGAGTGTACTCTCCTCTTAGCTAATTAGTGCTATCAAGGAACAGTAGGTTACCTCATTAGTACCATGTGCATTTAATTAAAGAAGAGAAAATTGGAGTTAACCTCATAGTTAATATTTTCACAGAGTGCTACAATGCCAACACCTTCAATTGGAGTCACACCCCTGTGTATCTAATTATTCACTGGTGCCAAATACGGTTAGCAAGGATACCACCATGCTGTTGACAAAATAATTTAGATGGAAACCTGTTTGCTGGTTTCTAATATGAAATTCCAGTTAGAGCAGACTAATTTTACTTGAATACATTAGAGCCACAAGATAGCTGTACCATCTTCCTTCCCTCTCTTTTATGTTCTCACCCAAACAAGCTTAGTGTTCTGTGATCCTCATCCATACCTTGCAGGTATTGTAGCTGTTTGAGTATAACCATTTCATTTTGGCTGCCAATAATGTAGAAATTGTATCCATGGAATGGGACCAGAGTATGGGGACCTTCCTTCAGAATTCCTTACAACTTGCTTTTTTTCTGCCATGCATGCAGAAACTGGAGGAAGGCTGCTTCATATACTTTTAAGGGGCATGATCTAATACAGAGATAGAAACCTTTAGTTTTCAGTGAAGTTGAAGGTGTTTATAAGGTGTTTATTTCCAAACTGGGCACTGTGTCTACCCATAGAACAGAATTTCTTAAATGTATAGTATACCATGAATTCAAAGGGAGGAAAGAAAAAATAATGTTTTTATTTATTTTTTTAACATTAATCCATGCTGGTTGAGCTCAAGCCTACAGTTTCCTGTCCGTAATAACATGAGTTAAATCTCTGTATATGAGTTTTCTGTTTCAATTTCTTATTGAAACAGCAACATGGTGTGCTGGATGCTCAGAACCCAATTCTCTCACAGCATCTATGTGATATTGATTTAACAAGCTCTTGGATACACTTAATTTTAAACTTACAAATATTCCCATTACTGATGTAAAGATGACTTAAATATGTCCTGGAATGTTTTGTCAGATATTATTTTTCACTTTGCTTGTCTAGAGCCGAACAGCTCAGCACTCACAGTCAGGTACTCTCTAACTCAATTTATCTTCTGAGTTTAGTTGCCCAATACTACTAATATGACAATTAATTTTGAGCAAGCCATCTATAATCTCTGTGGTTCAGTTTTCCTATCTGTAAAATGGAAATGCTGGTAATTCATGCACGAAGGTGATTTAAGTGCAAATTAATTACTTTTTGCATAATAGTTGAGTACAATACTGCTTCATACAATAGTATATTTGTGCCAGATTGACTTCATATGAACATTGTTTAATTATTAGGTCTGTGGGATCATAAGTGAATCCTTGAAGGAAGGGGGTTTTAATTTATTTAGAGGAATCTTCATAGAAAATCAAGTACTTTCTTGTCTTTTCTTTCAGATTATTTTGCTCAGGTGCATACTTTGGCACATGTGTTCTTTAGATAGTCACAAGCTTCTTATAACCAAGTACTTTGACATGGAGCACTGCTGTTCAGATTAAAATAATGGCTGACCTTTGTTTTGGTTTGTTTTTTTCCCCCCCCATTTATTTTCCTTTGAAGTAGAAAAGAGGCCCTGCAAATATTGTGCCTTTCCCATACTAGCTTTCCAAATTGATGATCCTTTGGGTTCTATATAGTGGAAAAGAATCTGTTGGATTGAATAAGTAGGATGGAGCTCTGGTCAGTAAGTTTTGACAATTGGAAGAAATTTCCATGTATTCACTTACCTAACTAGTACTTGTGTTTTATATATAGCTGCTAGAAAAATGTGGAATTATAGAACAGGTCCATTTATAATATTTTTCTTGTTTATAGAGTATATTTTTATATATATTATATCCACTAACTGTAGAGGTGCAGTCAGAAAGAAATCAAGCAACTTTATTTTCTTAGTTGGCACCCATAATAGAGATTTCAGATTACAAAAGAGGAAAGAAAGTTGTACAAATGAAAGATGAATGAGTTTTCAGTCCTCCATTGGTGTTTGAAGAAAACTGTATGAAAACGTGCAATCTGTTCAAGTCTGTGGCCTAACTTCAACCTCTTTCTATGTGTAATGTGATGTGAAATAGCAGGTGGTTTCATTTGTGCTGGAGAAAAACTGCAGCTCAAATTACAGGCCTTGATGCTATCATCATCATCAGTTTGAAAGATCTCACCCAGTTCTATCAAGGATAACCAGGTAATAAAGACAAGGTCTACGCAACAAATATCCAATGACTTGGTTTTGGCTTTGGTTTAGTACTTCCGAGTCTCAGCAAATCTGGTGGCTAGAGATTCTTATAAACATTGATACAAATGTGTAAAGAACAGATGAAACTGATCAGGATGTAATTTTATATACTCATTTCCAAAACCTGGATCTGCATTAAAAAAACATCATATACAGAACTTTTAGCTGGATAACTTTTAAGAGAATCCAAATAATTTATTGTGTCGTCTTTGATGGACTGCTGCCAATTTGCTGTTCCCTATCTGTGAAAAGTATTTTGCTAGAGTTAGGGCTTTAATGGGTTAATTATCACCCTTAAAGAAAAAAAGAAATTGAGCAAATATTCTATACGTAATGCAATTTCATATAATTTCAGTTTCTGATAACTGATGGTAATTAATATTAGTTGCTACATTCTTTAAGTTATTGTCTAGCCTTGCAATCTTTTTGTCTTTTCAGTGCTCTTTAATGAACACAGTAGTAGGGCCATACTTGTTCTTCTTTTTTTTTTTTTAATTCCTATAGCTGCTGTTACTGAAATTTGGGGTTTGGTCATGTGGTGTTCCGGGGTATGTGGCATTTATTTCATTGGATTTAGTCACTCTGGTGCAGTTTGAACTGACAGAATTTTGGGTGGTGTTGGATTGGTTGATGGGTTGGACGCGATGATGTTGAAGGTCTCTTCCAACCTGGTTTATTCTATGTATTCTATGTATTCTATGTAAAGGAAACAACTTGGAGTTTTCCAGGGAAAATGACCAATAGGCAGGTGGAGAACATTTATGATTCAGTCAGTATTCTTTATTGGTGTAACAAAGAGATGAGAAATAAATACTACAAGATATAAATAGCATGAGTTCTATGTTTATATAAAATACACTCTGCTATATGTTAGCTTGGACAAGGAAAATACCTATGATGTAACTGTATAATTTATTCTGTGTTTTGTTCTGCGTCCTTGTGCTCCTACAGAGCAGTGGATGTCTCTTCCTCTTGAACTTTCTTTGGTGTATTAAGGTTCTTAAAAGGAAAAACAATGGGTTGTTTTCTAAAATCACTTTCCACTTCTATAGAATTTAATTTACAGTTGCTTAAAGGAAATTACTGTAGTTTAGGCAGCCAAGCATTTCAGCAGATCCTCAGAAGTATACAAAGGAAAGAATGATTATCAGTCCTGAATTGTGGTTTAAGAGGATCATGCTACACAGACTACTGTCTAAAAATAGCAGTTTAAGAGAAAATGTAGATGTTCATATGAATGTCTCTGAGGTTAAAGATAGCATTTAGAACATGGAAGATATTAATTGTTTTGCTTATTATTTGGTAAAAAGTTTGCCTAGAGACGTCTTACATTTTTTACTGAATGTTACAAGCAGCTTCATTAGGAGCTTTGGAGACTTAATTTCTCAAGTACTGTTTTGGTTTAATTAATTTCATTTGAAAGGGGAATTCCAGTACAGATGTAAAATTCTCATTGTGCAGTGCAGAAAATGTACACTAACTTCCTTCAGTGTGTACATTACAAAGCACAAGTAAGCTGTAATTCAGGAAGTGTTATTTCATACATTTAAAGCTTGAGGTAAGAAGTACTGAATCAAAGGTTCTAGAGTACATTCTTCACGCAAAGTCCCTTGTGCCTTTTTTCTCCTGTAAAACAGCACTGCTTTTTGAGTCTTGTAGAGAGAAGAGTGGCTTCTTTGAAGTCTGGAACTAAGGTGAGTTGAAATATAACATGAAGAGAGACACCGTTCAACAACTTCTAGTATGTGTGTTCTTGTCTTGTAAATTTAGATCATACTTGTGCAGAAGACCCTTAAGTAAACCTTTTACTAGACAAAATCAGCACGCACTTTCTATAATTCTGCATTTTCAAACACAGAGAAGATGTATGAAATCATATGAAATATTGCCTCTATGTTAGCTCATGGTATATTCCAGTTATGAAAATGAAGCTAGAATATCACTCTGCATAAGATGGAGGCTTTTTCCAGTGTTTTGTTTTGTACTGGTAGAATATTTGTAATAGTTGCCCTCAACAGCTGGCTCCAGCACAGATTACAGCAATGAAAAATTCAATGGAGTAGTTTTTCAGAGGTGTTCTCCTTCCTGCTGCAAATAAAGTTAATTGTCACTTGATGGCGAAGTGATTTATTTTCTCGCAAAATACACATAACATAACTTACATCAAACAAGCAGTGAGTTTCATCAGTTCAACATCTGAAGCTTGTATCTGTATCTAATAGGAAAAAGATCTTTACTGTTGTGGTCCTCTATACAGCCACATTATTTTGATTATTAGAACCTTAGCACAAAATAACTTTGGCTGAATCATGACTAGGTTTAATGCTTTCCTATTTATTTATTTTTTTATTACAAATTGTGATATATGGTTGACTATCTAGTCCATTAGTTTGATTTGTTTTTTCTTCACTTAACAATATGAACTGTAGTCTATAGTTTGTAAGCCTCTGAGGAACAATTTTTAATTCTTCAGCATATAATAAGGCACTTTATTTTAAACTATGACTACAGAATAGCATATATAGATATATACACATACAGGCATATTCTATACCCTATATAACTATATAACGGGCAGTTTTAGCAGTGTCTTAGCAGTACCTTTAGTTTTTAGCTCATGCTAGAGCAGCACTAGATGTTCCCCAGGTGGGGAGCACCCCTGAAACTAGGCAGGCCACCACTGGTGTGTGTACATGAGGAAGCTGAAGTGTCTGTTTATCCTGTCTGCTCCTGGCTGTCCATGGAGTGGCCCCTTGCACTAATGCCTGACTGCATCCTCGTGGGGTACAAACACAGCAAGTGAATGACACACCTTAGTGTTATCAGTCACATAATACGAATTAATAAAATGCAGATATTATCCACCATATAGTGAAAAGAGCAGATGGATCTTGGCTGCTCTAAAGTCTTTTAATATTCATAAGGAGTTTTATGTTTCTAAAAAAAACCATGAAGAAGTAGTTTTTAACATAATGCTGGTTAACTTTTGTCACTTTTCTGGATGAAACTCAACAGTTTGTTTTGATTTGTTTCAATGTAAGATAAATCAGTTGCTTATATGTAATTCAAACTGTCTGAGCATAATACTATGTACACTTTGCTCAGTTAATATTCAGGTTTGTGTTTACTTAACAGCATATAGTTGAACAGGCAGAGATGCCTAATACAATACACATAGGAGAACATGTTGAGCCACATGCCTCTTGTGGACTTTGATGGGAGTTGTATCACTTTATCTCCATTATTGTTTTGAAAAGGTTCCCCACAGAGTTAAGAAAGCCAGTAGTTTAGGTGATACAAGCTGTAAACATAAATTATTTCCTATAAGGTGGTTTAAAACACCAGATAAACCATTAAAATGTTTAGTTACAAACTAAGTGGTGATTGTTACAATAAATCTGTGACCTAAATCTGCAACTCCTTTTTGAGAAATCACACTCCTTTGTGCTATAGTATCACAGGTGTTAAGGTCTGAGTGTAAAACACAATGCAAAGGTTGTAGGAGTAGATGAAGACAGTATTAATTAGGAGGGAAAAAAAAGGTCTAGTGCCTAATCTATATAGAATCCACTATTTTCCCTAGATATTTTATGAATCACATACTCTAATACCTTCAATCTCTATTTGAATTTCCCAAAAGTATATTGGTATTTTTTTGGTTGTGGTGGTGTTTGTTTTTTGTTGTGTTTTTGTTTTGTTTTGAGGTTTTTTGTTTGGTTGGTTTTGTTTTTGTTGTGGTGGTGGTGTTTTTTGTTTGGGGTTTTTTGAGTTTAGACAGAAAGTCATTGGACTTTTGCTCATTCTTGGAATGTATTAGAATTGTTTGAGGTTTTTATTTGCAATTTACTCTGAAAGTAGTCTGCTTTTCTGTACAGATACCTCTTACATAAACTCTTTCCTTTAACTCTCTCATCAACTTTACCATGGGCTTGACTGAATTAACCCATCAGTTGGTACTTTTTGTTCCTTGGAGCCCATTTCCACCATTATTAGCCAATTCTTAATATTCTGAGTATGATATGGCAGTCTCAAATACAAAATACGGTACCCAAAATCTAACAAAACGTGATAGGATTTCTGTCCATCATGTTCCCACAATTAATTTCAGCTGTATTGGAAAAGCTTTGGTGTATTGCTGGAAATATCAATAAAATAAAGTAGATGATGTCTCGAGCAGTTGTATATACTTTAAATGTCATCAGATGTGATTGGCAAAGCAATAGATACACAATTGCCCTAGACCCTTAAAAAAAAGGCAATTCAGTTCACAATATCAACAGTTTCTGTATTTCTTGACCACTAAACAGAATGCTATAAATCTGTTTGATTGGGTTTTATGTATGTGTTTACACAAAAGTGAGAGTTGTTAGACTGCGTGAAATACCTTACCCTCTCCATAATCCAAATGCTATACATGAGTAATTGTGCTGGGGACATTTAAATGGCATTTTTTGTAGGTGGTGTTGGTAAATGAACTCTTTAATTGCAGCAGGCAACTTCAGCTTCAAGTATCAACTTAATGCTGTTGTCTGGTGAGAAAATGGCACTTCATACTGAACAGAACTCTCCTTATTAATGCATAATCTGCACATAGATTCTACCTTCATAGTAAGTGTCCAAGGACAGACTCTTGGATCCAACAGGTTCTCTCACTTTTTATCAGTCAACTCTTGGGCTGAGCTGACAGTACTAATAATAGCAATAGATTTTGTCAGCTATAAATTTTCTGTTGGAATTCTTTTATTTTTAAAAAAATTAAATTACTTCTGTCAAGGAAAGAGAATTGACACAAAAAACTATATGAAAAAGTGAAATTGATTTCATGATTGAAGCTGACAAAATTGATAGAAAGTTCATACTTGAAGCTGCTGCTTTCTTCCATTTACTACTTTTGCTCAGTCATTTGCTTCATCTCCTTAGCCAGTCTGTGAGCTCAGTAGTTATGTTGTTCTCAATATCTGTAGGGAGTTTCTTTTCTCCCGCTTACATCCTACACATTTGTGGTTAATTTTTACTTTTAATTTTTAATTCCCAAACTCATCCCATCTTCCTGATACCAGCCTGCGGATGCTTAGACATCAATTTAAAGACCAACAGGAATAATCTTTCCTTTCTCACTCTCACTTTGTTATCTTAAGTTTGGAACATAAAAAACATCTCAAATTTGGGTCTCTTTCCTATTCCTCTCATCCATACTAAGCTACAACCTTTTAATCTGTGCACTGAGCTGAAACTCCTATGCAGGTTCTCCAAGTTTCAGTTGCTACAACTGGCCTCTTTTCAGCATATGACAAATGTCATCTTGTCTCATTGCTGCCACTGTTCTGCACAGATTATTTTCGTAACATCTTTCTCTGTATCTTTCCCCAGTTCGCCTTCAAAGCATTGAATATAGGCAGTTTGTTTTCAGTTTTATAATCCTTCACAGACTGACTTCATGATACCCATTATTCCTTATAAAGTTGGGGGGGGGAAGCCATTAATTTCCTACTTTTAGATTTTTCAGATAAGCCCTATTGTACTTTATCCTGTGCTGTCTGTAATGATTATGAGCTACCTCATTATCCTTCTCCAAGTCAATCATTCAGACTTCTCCAGTTTATGTATAGAAAGCTTAGGCACATATATTGTCTGCTATCATGACAGGTATTTCCTATCAGTCTGTCACTGTCATCTCTTGTCTTACATAGGACAATCATTTTACTCCATGTCTGCAATTCTTACAACATGGTCCTGGTCAGCAGCATGGGACCCTTCATATAGTTGAGGTAGTTCCCATGGTACTGCTGCTGCTTCCACTTCTGAGTCTCTCATCGCCTGTGTGATTTACCATGTGCATTGAAGTGCTTCATTCTAACAGGATAAAATACGGCCTTATATTTAATTTTTCTGCATTACTGATTCAGCTGGAAGTTTGTGGTGGTTTGACCTTTCTGGAGGACAAATCATGTTCTTCTTCCGCAGCCTCAAAGTTTACTGAAATTGCAGAGCACATACATCTCTATTACATCTAATAAGAAGAGTCCAGTATTTTCCACCTGCAGGAAATATTTATAAATGTCTCAAAAATATGTATGTTGTTAAAGTAAGACCAAGATAATGTCAAGAAGACATTCAAAAAGTCTTTGATACAGTCCTTCTCAAGTGATTATTAAGAAAATTGAATAGTTCTGGGTGAAAGCTAAAAGTTCCATCGTAAGTTAGAAACAAGTTAAAAGACAGAAGATAGAGTAGAAGTAAATTGTCAATTTTCATCATGGCAGAAGGTTAACATTCTGTCTACCACTGACCTGCACATTAAACAGCATTGTTTAATATATGTATTAATGAACTGGAAAATGGGCTGAAAGATATTGTATGTGTCAGATTTTAAAGATGACCAAAAAAATTATTTAGCCTTATCAAGATTAGACATGACTTTGTTATACTCCAGAGTAATATAGAATAGTAAGTAAGTGACTGCTATGGTGGTAGAAGAAAGATAGTATTGATTAAGATATTGAAGGAGTAATTTAACTGCTTACACTGATAATGTAGCTGTTTGCACTGATTGTTGAAAATTAAGTATAATCACAGCATGAGAAAGGAAACAAGTTATATCTTACAACAGGCACATCTGTCCTCAGTCTACAGTAAAAGGGAAACAAGGAAACAATCCATGATTATGAAAATTGAGTAGTGTGATGGCAAAAATATAATACCATTTTTATTTTGATGTGTTATTATGTTGTGTTATGCTGAATTTGAGATGTCTCCTTTTAATATAAAAATACAATTCAGTAGCCTAGAGAAGGATAATTTAATTTCTTTATCCCTCTGTAGATACTTTTGTTATGAAGTCCAGCTATTTCAGACCATACATTGTGTCTGTATGTAATTCCTATCAAAGCTGTACTTCAAAAGCAACAGGGAAGTGTGTTTTTATCCTGGTTCAAAAGTAATTCTATATTTGAGTCTGTTGTATATAGTAATTTTTATCAGCTAGCATTTCAAAACTAGACTAAGTGTTTTTCTATATGATCTATTATAATTACAAATGACATTTAGATTGTTTTTAGAAAGTATTAGCAGAAATAATGCTAGTAATAACTTTGTAGTTGAGAAAAAGAAAAAAAAAATGTATTTAATGTATGTGAAATGTGAAGAGTACTTAAGTCTTGAGCAGATGGGAAAAAAACTTGGCCTTTGAAAAAGTGGATGGAGCTTTTGCTCCTAAAGACCATGATACCAAGTTATTTACTCAAACCAATTACTCAAATTGCATTAGAATTGTCTTTGTGCAGATAAGTGAATTATCTATCTATCTATAAAAATAAATAAAAGCTAATTCTTGTGCATTGTCTTTAAAGGCTTTTCATATTTAACATACTTGCATAGTACGGGGTTTTTTTGCTTTATATACAGTCTCTCCATTCTTCACTGTTACATAGTTTTATGATTCTAGACTTCATTAAGAACAAAATACACCACAACCTCTTCATTCTTAGTTTTCTAGGAGCTCTGTATTATTGCATAGGAAACTCTTACTTTCTATGACTTGAGTGTCTTCTTATTGGAACACGTACTTTGTACAATACCTGGCAAAAGAAAGATGCTCCTCACTTAGTTGTCTAAATGAGAAAGCTTTCCCCTGAACTGTAGAGTATAAGAAAGCATGAGACTTTCAGTCTACTTCTGTCCCTGTGGGCTTGGACTATATGCCCATTAAGGATATGTATTATTTGTCTTATTTAACAGTAGAGCCACATCACAGACACTCCAAATACTGTTGCTCTGCTTCTGTTTTGTTTCTTTTTTGCCTTTGTATCCTGTCTTATTGGGGCTATAGTAACCTGTGTTCATGCATATACTGGATTTCTACTTCATAAAACATCTTCCTTTCCTGTCTAAGGAATGTGTAAATCTCATCCAATGAATCGCAGATAGTCTAGGTATGGAATCTGAAAGATGAATGCCAAGCCTTGTTGGATACAGGCCACAGCAATATTGTAATGGTCTAATTATTAGAGACAGGATGTATAAAGATTAAAACTTGAATCTCTAAAACCCTTGGCACTGTCTTGTTCTTTAAGGAAGACACAATATTGCCTTCTGATTTCCAACAACCTATCTTTTTTTCAGGGCAGTATAGTGTTTTTTATAAGGCCTTGAGATTAAGTCTTACTGATAGAGCTGTAATCATCCCCTTTCAGTAGACTGCTTTTCATCCTGCAATTGAGCACACTGCAGTTTCTTCATCTTGGGTGGTGCACGTTTTCAGTTGGACTTTTGTCACCTTGGGTATGATAGTATGAAACTACAGTTTCATGCTTAGAGTTATGGGCCTTTTCCTAACCTGTATGTCTAGCATAAACTGCCTAGTACATCAGGAAAGAAGCCATTTTTTAATGTGAATAATGAATTGCAAAGAAGACCAAAATAAAATGGGAAAGCAAAAACAAAATCAAACCAAGATTTTAGTTTTTCAAATAAGACATACTCTTTTAAACCCTGTCAAGTAGTGGCATGCATGAGAATAATTCCAATTAATATATATATTCCTTTAGGACTGAAAAAATTCTTCAGTTTGTACAATGGACTAAATTTCTCTGTGAACCAAGAAACTGCTGGGTCCCTCATTTGTGCTCAACCATTCTGCCACAGAGATAGGTATCTGCTCAGCAAAGAAGGGTGCTACATTTGCTATGGAAATGTATGTCAAAAGTTACTATGTATTTCTTATCAACAATTTCCTGCATTTATAATTGCTCAACAGCCATAAGTGCTGGTAAGACCAGCTTGTATTAAACAATGTCTGCAATATATGTTAGGGGTTAAAGTATTTGTTATGTAACCTCCTGGAAAAAAGAACCATAACATCTCAACATGAAAAACTACTTACTGCTAGTTTTATTTATCATCTTTTCATCATTTTCCAACCTCATTTTATCCTATGACATTTTGATAATTTTGTTTTTTATTACATTTTTGTTATCTTTGTGGTTTGGGATTTTTTGCTTCTTCTAGATTGATTTGAAAGTCACTCCCATTTACAAGTAATGTTACAGTACCAGCACCAGCATCACAAGGAAGCAGGAAGTGCTGCCATTGCTGGAAAGCTGGGGGAGTGTCCTGCACAACATTTTTCACACTTCTGAGCAGAACTCTCTTGACCTTCAGTTTAACTTTGAAACAGTCACTCTTATCTTAGAACTGATTGCTCAGTCATTTTACCCGAATGGTCACCTCTTTAGGAAACAAGATACACAAGAGGGAATGACTGAGAATTGACTTCAAAGCCTCTTGTGCTTTGCCAGCTTGCAAGGTTCCATTATGTTTGGAAAAGCTGAAGAAACAAATAATTTGTGGAGGGCAGTGCATGTGAGGGGTTTTGATGACAAAAAGTGATCATCCACGAATTCTCTGAATACCTTTCTGGGCGGGGAAAGTTCAGAGATGCTTAATGCACTGTTTATTCCAGCTCTGACATGTAGATAGCAGGAGTACCTCCTGACCTAGTATGTTTTCTCAGTGAGATTGCAAGACTGTTGTGACTACGTCTATATCAGAGGTTTTATTTTAGTGCTTTCACTAATATATCATGTGCAACTGAAAATGCTTTATGATTCTGTAGATGAGGAGGGAAGAATGTTCCTTAGTCATGTTGCACAGATGTGTGTGAACACTTCCTTGTAAAATATGTATAGACGAAGCTTTGTATAGCTACAGGCACAAAATCAGATCCTAATATTGTTTGTGAGTACCTAGTCAAGGTGCAGCATGAATAGTAGGCAGGGTGAGACAATAAGACAGGATAAAAACTTGGGATCCTTCACTTTTACATTTTCAAAGCAATGTGAGGATCAACAATTTATATTCAAAAGCTTTTCAGCTATGAATTTACAAGGTTATTTTTAAAATGTCTAAAGTCTGGGTTTTTTTCCCTTCCTTGTTCTCTCAAAAATAGTACTGTATTTCTTACTAGAGTGTATTTACATCCTGTTTCCTGCCATTCAGTCTTGCTAAACTTTGGATAAAACTGAAAGTGAATGATGTCAACATTCCTATCACAGATTCAGACTTTTCAGATCCTGTTAATGTTCTTGGACTGTGCTTCAGACACTGGAGATCAACTTCTTCAGCAGCTGAAACCTGGTAGTGTTAAACTAGATTTATAACATTATTTAGTTACAGTGAAATTATTACAATTCTGTATTTTAATTATGAGTGATTTGATGTGCCAGCAAATCTCTGCACAAAAGCTTGCAGGACTATGGTATTGGCTCTGAGGTCACCTTTCTCTTTCTCTTTCTCTTTCTCTTTCTCTTTCTCTTTCTCTTTCTCTTTCTCTTTCTCTTTCTCTTTCTCTTTCTCTTTCTCTTTCTCTTTCTCTTTCTCTTTCTCTTTCTCTTTCTCTTTCTCTTTCTCTTTCTCTTTCTTTCTCTTCCTCTTTCTCTTTCTCCTTCTCTTTCTCTCTCTTTCTTTCCCTTTCTCTCACTTTTCTCCTTCTCCTTCTCCTCTTTCTCTTTTCTTTCTCTTCCCTAATCTGTTGAAGTTGATGGTTTTTCTGACAAGTAGACAAAGAATTATATAGAGAGTTTAGACAGTTTACCTCCTCAGAAAATTTGTCTGTGAATTTAACAGCTCAGATGTATTCAGTGCCTTAAAATTTTCCATAAGATGAAAATTGTAGGTGTTGTTAAAGATAGGATCTCCTTGCTAATGGGGAACGGTCTGTAAGTTTATTCTGAAAAACTGAGGATTGAAGTTTCTGTTTAACTTGGAAACTTAACAAGAGTTATTTCTCACAGTCACTTGATTTTGTTAGTTTTGATTTTAAAAAATCAAAAAAGAAAAAAATGAGCCTTCATGCAAGGATTAATTTTAGTACCATTTACTTCACTTACATACTTTATGTTTAGATGCCATTTATAAATATATTATTATAAGTTTTTTAATTTGATGACAATTTATACCATGCCTGATGACTGTAATTCATGCATTAAACATGCTCACATATTTTAACAATATTTGCATCTTATAATACGCTTTGTAACGACTTGTCATAGACTCATCTGTTAAACATTTATTTTACAAATGTATTTTGTAATATGCTATGGTAATAAACTGCAAAAAAGTTGTCCTACCTTGTAATATTTTCAGATGGATGAATAATGCATAACGAATTCTACCTTCATTTGAAACATGACCTCTGTTCTGATGAAATCTGATACATTGGATTTATGGTGATCACCAACTTGTGTGAGGTGCCATCAGTCTGCTTTCTGATTAGTTTTTGTAGTTGATAAATTTGAATTAATCTGTAAATATTTACAAAATAATAGGGGGAGTGTTCTATTATTTTCCTTTTATCCACCTGATTCATTGGAACTGCATATACCAACCTCCATCATGCTGTGAGCTAATTTTCATTCAAATCATTTCTGGAAATTCAATTCATTTTTGAAATTGATTGTCAAAATGGTGATTGTTCCCTTGCTGGCTGCCTAAGTTTGTCATATGTATGTCTAAAGAGGCCTATGCTACTGTCATATCTAATCTTATGAGCCATGTAAAGCTGAAGGGTTTATAATACTGGAAGAGTTTCTACTGAGCTACTACACAATAAAAACATGGAGTTACTGTTATTTTGGGATGGGTTTTTCTTTTTGGTGGTTTGGGTTTTTTGTGCCTTTTTTTTTTTTAAGTAACATCTGGTTTATTTATACCTTTATTCTAAACAAAAATAGCTGTTACTGTGAGAGTTAACTTACTGACTGTCTGGGATCCTGACTTTTTCAGTAGTCTTGTTTTAGTATGTGTTAGTGTCTGGCTGTTTTCTCTATGTCTGTGTATTTATGTGTAGATTGTAACATTTTCATTCATTTTACTCCATAACAGAAGTTTTTCTTCAACATTGATGGGAAAGAAGGGGATTTAAGGGTTGGGTGGTGGGTTTGTTTAGGTACAGTATTACAGGAATGACTATAAGTCTGGTGATAGAATGAAGTGGCTGTGGATTTCATTTCTTTCCTTCCCCTACCTGAATGAAAAACAAAGTGGAGGGTGGTTTTGCTTTTAGCTTAGAGTAAGTTTTAGGGTATCACATCTATCTAATGCAGTCTAAGTGTGTGAAGTCAACACAGGGTAGTTAGGTTTTACATCTCTTTAATATAAACAGAAATGACTGCTTCAAATGTATGCTAAGGGGAAGTCAGAGTTAGATAACTGGTCTTTTGGAAGGGGGCTTCATTACACCAGACAATAGATGGTTACACCTTGTCTCTGTCATTCACCTTAATAGTCCAGGATTAAGAGCCTTTTATCACTATTTATAGTCAAGGCACTTTTAGCTTACATATTGTTGTCAACACACTTTTAAGGGACAATTTATCTGATCTAATTTAAATATCTAATTAGGATTTAATTAATTGGGCCACAGAAATGCCTGTTTTTCTTATTTGATTATACACGTAACCTCAGATGAGTAGCTCAGATACAGCTGTCTATACCATAGACTTTTTGTACTTCATAGAGTGATATCCCCACATTCCCACTTCCATTTCTCTTTCTTTGGTGTTTTTTTTTTTTTTTCTTTCCCTCTAAATAAATTACTGCTTATGAAATGAGTTGGGATTATTGTCAATAGAGCTTTACCTCTTTACACACTGAGCATATTAGACTGCATTCTACATAGTCAAACACACTCTGTTTAGATTGCATAAATTCTGTTATGGAAGTCTCTCTCCTGATGGAGAGAATAATTAATTTCATTTCAGTTTGCCTTTTTTTTTTTCTGGTTGGGTTGTTGGTTTTGGTTTTTTGTTTGGGTTTTTTTTCGTTGTTATTGTTGTCAGTGTTTCTCATTAGGTGAAAGCAAGTAAAGTAGTTCCAGTTGGGATATGGTGTTCTGGTGATATGGCATCTGTCCTCTAGCAGACTAGGAAATACACTACTTGGGCCTACAAGCATGTAAGAAATTTCAGACTAGTCATCTAAATACTGAATAGGTTTGGTAACAAAGGTGAATTGTTTAGTCTTCTATCACAAATGCTGTCGCCATCTCCTCTCATTCTTTTAAGATGGTTTCATAATTAAAAAAAAAAAATACTGTCTTTTAAAATTTTAAAATATAAAATGCAGCTGTCTTTTTTTATTTTATCTATTTATTCCTCAGTGGTCAGTTTTCTGAGAATCATGTTGTCTTCATTGTCTTCTTCACTTGTTTCATAGAAGTATGATGAATTCTAGAGTTAATTTTAAATAAAATATTCTAATGTTTAACAGTTGCATTGGATTTCTTAGTTTTAACTGTGCACACTTTGAATACATAAAAATGATGCAGTATTCCTGTAGTTCCTTAGTTCTCATGTTTTGTATTCTCCTCTATTGTAAATCACATTATGGTTGCACAAGAAATGCAGAAAACAGCTGTATTATAAGTTTTGTTTTGTTTTTAAATTACTGGGAAAGGCCAGAGATTCTACCCATTACTATTTCTTGGCAACTTTTCGTTCTTTCATATATATCAAATATATACAATATATGTTATTTGGCTGCCTCAGGACTTCTGTAGTTAAGATTCTTTGCATTCCTTGTGTTCTTGGGATTACTTTCTTCGTGTCAGACATAGAAAAGCCTATAAGACTTTTCCTAGAAACTGGGGGTTGCACACTGCTTATGTCTGTTTACATGCACACACACAAGTGTGTATCCACATAGGTGATTATCACATGCAACATTATTTTCTAGTTACTTTTTTTTTCTTTCCTTCTTTTTTTTTTCTGTTTGTTTGTTTGTTTGTTTGTTTGTTTGTTTTTTCTGTTGGACATCAGTTCTTTACCCAAAAGCCCAGTGGCTTTTGGACCATATAAGAGAATATTAGATCCAGAATTAGTGACAAATTCAATATCTTGCCACTTACTGAAACCAACAGTAGGGTCTTTATAAGAGAACATTCTAGCTGTCTAGTAGATCACACACTTGATTTAAGCCCTGGGAGGTTAAGATGCAATAGATTTTTGAACTACAGGATTCATATGCATATGAAAATAATTTTAAAGTTATTTGGTATTTCTAAGATGCGAAAGTTATCAGACTCCCTCAGAGATACATCATTTAAAATTACCTTCTCCAGAAAGGAAAAAAAGAAAAATAAAATCTCCATGTTACATTTTAATACATTTTAAAAGATTTTTAAGCTAACTTTTGTATAATTCACATTTCCTACATACATGATGATGTGATGTTGTATAATCTGTTGAGAATCTGCATAAATCACATATGGTTTGACCATCTGTGAATAGTATGGCAACTCCAAACTCATGACGATGAAACCATCATACTATCATATCATGTACTATATAAAACATACATACAACTTACAACAAGATAGAGGATAATACTGAAAATCTCTTCCCTCCAGGCTTGAAAAATGACCAAAAAGTAGAGGTCATTTTTCATGCTTTGGGAAAAATAGATCAAGAAACTAAAACTCCAATCAATACCTATAACCTTAAAATGTGTTTTAATGTGCTGCAGCTTCAGTTACCCTCAGCTGAAGCTTCTCTATTTTAGCTTACAGGGTCTTGTGACCTCAGCCCATAGCAGAGTTTCAACAGTAATAGCGACAGCCTTCTTGGATAAATGTAAGTGAAATTTTTCCTCATTTCTATAGTTTCTGTCCCTCACGTTCACTTTTGGAGTTTTGTTTTTCACTTAGGATGTAGACAGCATTCCTGACAAGACTTCTGCTGTGTATCAAGTAGCATGATTGGCATAAAGTAGCAGTAAAGCAACTAAGTGGGACTCTATACCTTTTAAAAGTCCCAGTAGCAGACTCTCCCTGTGCTTTTGAAATGGCAGTATGATGGCCATGCAAACTTTATTTTACCTGCAGCTAGCTTGATGGTGGTTTTCATTAGCGACCATGTGCAAAGAGAGAAGTAGTGCAAAATACCTTGGCCATATAATCTTGTTTTAACTATCGCTAAGGATGATACTAGGAGAGTTCAGAAGGTATTTTTCTAAGAGTTTCCCTTCTTCAGTCAGTTTTACCATTTCAGTTTTGTTTCAGGTCAAGTTATGGTAATCCATTCCCAAATTTTGCTCTGCATTCACTAACTATTTTATAAATCTGGGGCTGGAGCAGGAAAAATTTATGCTTCATATATACTGTCTGTTCAATAACCTACAGAAATATGAGATAAGGAATCACAGAATCTCATAATATATGTGGTTGGAAGAGGCCTTCAGGATCATCCAGCCTTCAACCCAACACTAAAGGATCAGCACTGAACCATGTCCCTAAGTGTCTGGTGCACATGCTCCTTTAAGACCTCCAGGAATGGTGACTCCACCACTGCCCTGGGCAGACTGTTCCGATGTTTGATAACCCTTTCAGTGAAGAAAGATTTCCTAATATCCAGCCTAAGTCGGCCGTTGTGCAGCTGGGCACCATTTCCTCTAGTCCTGTAGAAAAGAAGACCCTTGCCCCCTCCTGGCTTCAACCTCCCTTCAGGTAGTTGAAGACAATGATATGGTCCACCCTCAGCCTTCTTTTCTTCAGACCGTACAATCCCAGTTCCCTCAGCTGTTCATTCCATCATGGGACACACATTCAAGGCCCTTCATGAGCCTTGTTGCTGTTCTCTGGACACATTCTATGTCCTCAATGGCCTTCCTATAGTGAGTGGCCCAGAATTCAACACAGTACATGTGGTGTGGCCTCACCTGTGCTAAGTACAAGAGTATCGTCACCTCCCAGTTCCTGCTGGCTACAGTGTTTTAATGGCTTGGTTTTCTTGGCTACCTGGGCACACTGGTGACTCATACTCAACTGGCTATCAACCACTACCCTCAGGTCCCACTCCAAGTTGCAGTTTTGCAACCACACATACCCAAGTCTGTAGTGTACCATCGGGTGGTTGTGATCCAAGTGCAGGACCTGAAGGGTGTCTGCCCATTATTGGTTTCTGAGGAATACCAAACGAAGCAGCTGCTATTAAAGTCACTCTTTTTTGAACAAATGTCGTGTTGTTATGATGGTAACTACTCTATAATCATAATTCACAGAGAAGAAAATAGAAATAGGGTTGTTTGTTCAGAAAATTCTGTCCTGTATGCTGATAGCCTTAGGAAGCTGGCTTTCAGTAGAAATATACAAAAGATACCTGGGCTTGGATCTTGTTTGGTATTTAGTCCTGAATTGGCTTCTGTCTGAATTCACCACATGTAAACAATGTGCCATCCTTACTCTGTTAAATCACCATGCCACCTCTCTTCTGTTTATTCATATACATAAATGTCTATAATTCACAGGCATACCTAAAATTCAAAGTTTTTATTTACACATAAAGGCCATTGTAGCACTGTAGCTATAATGGTACCTTTTTATGACCTCAAGTAACTAAACGCTTGGTTGTTCAAAGGCAGCCTATTCTCTTCATATGGTTTCATACACTGTATCTGTCATAAACTAGATGAAATAAAAGGCAGCACATTAGCAGTAGTTAAGGCTAAAACTAGCAAAAGTGAAAGTACCTCCATCCATCTCTTACAAACACACCATTGAATGATAGATAAAAGGCAGTCTTGGAGTTTTGCCTGCAGACCTATAGTCATATTTTCAAAGTTACTAGATTCCAGGTCTTCTTGCAACTGTATGGTTATATTAATATCTCCATAATAGATGTGAGACCAAATCATATTGAGTAGGGTCTAGAAGCTGTGAGGGTAGAAGAATGTGTATTGAAAACAGTTTGTGATTATCTTGAATTTCAGTATGTCTCTGACTTCGTTATGCCATGCAGGTGAAAGGATGGGCATTGTTATCAGCTACACACAGAAATCAAGTAGTAAAAGAAATTGCATTCCCAGGCTGTTCTTTTTTTACTAAAACTATATGAAAGAATAAAAAAGGTATAAGAAATGTTAGCTTTGCTACTAGTTACTAAGTGGGCATGGAAAGAATCATGAAGAGTAATCCTAAAATTTCACTGAGGAAACAGGTTTAGTTGAAAACCAACGCAAATCTTGAGGACCAATGTCCTAAAATGTCAAGTTGTTTTATACTAATTGCCATCAATATTCATTTAGTTTCAAAAGAAGTAAAGATATTTGTATATTTATCATTGCAAGACTGAGTTAACGAAAGACCTTTGAAAGTACTGTCAGTAGGAAGTACTTACAGATTTTGAATCTATGTGAGTACAAAACGAAAGATAAATTTACAAGGAATTTCATTAAGTCATCACTATGATGATAGCAGTTTTAAAACCAGCTACCTATGTGCTTATCAAATACCAGTTATTTTGTTGAAGCCATGTATGCCAACATAAATTCATTACCATTACAAGCTCAATCCTGTATTTGTTATCTCTTTGACACTGTAGTTTATGTGACATCTCTGTCCCATTAGTAATGTGATCCTTCCTTATGAGAGTGATCCCCTGCTTTGATAACTGTCTCAGTCTTGTAACAACTTCAAGATTATTGAATAAATAGAATGATAATGTGATTCCATACATCTTGTTAAAACAATATTCCCTTGATAATGAGTAGTTACAAAGTGTTTTATTTCCTGGTTTTAACAATTTTGTAGCTTTCCAGTTATCTTTGAGCAGAATAGAAAGACAAAAATCAAGAGGATCTGTTTATATATATCAAATTTGGGGGTTTGACTAGCTAGCATATTTAACATTTTGTGTGTGTGTGTGTGTATATATATATATAAAACATGAAATATGGATTTATAAATGCATACATATGTCACACTTCAGTACACTAAACAAGGACTTTTAAATACAGTAGAAAGCAATTTGTGAAAATACGTTATAGAATGTGTGGTAAAGCACACTCAGAAGTTGTATAATATGAAGAACTTGCTATCATTTTTTTGTGATACTGAAAACCAGATGCTCACATATCAAGCCTGCTAATCCATTTGGCCAAGTAGATACAACATTACATACTTCTAGGAATTTTAGTTTCTTTATTAAGTCATAGTATCTTGTTCTCAAAAGTCTAGATAGTGCAAGAGATATTTGTGCACCAGAGTAAAAAGTATAAATTGCTTCTGAGGATTTTGTAGATATACTGAAGTAATGAAACTACTGGTCATATTGCAGTCATAATCATCTAGTTATCTTATTCTTGTGGTTCTTCAAAATTATCTTTACATCATCAGCGTATAAGGCAGAGAAATGTTAGAAGCTTATTAAAGAAAAAGTCATCCCCACAGTGTGTATTACTGCAAATGTAAATGTTATTCAGCCTGAAATCTCCTTGCCTTTAATGTTACATGTACAGTGAAATCTAAACGGCTGTAGTGAGGTGGGGGTGATGGAGCTGTTTTTTTCAAAGATCTGTGTCCCCAGAGATTTCCAAAACACACACATTGTGCCATCACCTACAAAGTAACAGAGAGATTATAGTTATTTATTTCTCAGTGCCTTTGCACTTTAAACTGGGAGATGCACTTTAGTTTCATTCAAAATTCATTCATTTCAAAAAACTGCTTCAAGATTTCTGACATTTAGCAAAACTTAGCTAGAGTGTGACTTCAGCCATTTAATGAGTTTGCCATTCAGAAATTTCCAGTAATGACTGTGTCATCACTGACTAGAAACAGATAGACAGATACACCTTTTGAAGCAGCCCCTAAAGACTCCATTGTTCCCTGAGAAAGAGTAAATACCTTAAACCTTTTCAGCAACTCTATAAACAAGAAGATGCCAACATCATGTTCCCTTCTAGGTTACCTGGGCGTCCTATCTGTGTCCTCCTACCATGTGTAAATCCTGTTCTAATTTCCTTGTATTTGTTACCACTGTTTGATATTTGTATAGTGTTCATAACGTTTCTAGAGAAAATAAAGCTATCCATCATTAACAACTTAGGAAAAATCCTTAACTGTTCATTCTAATTGACTTGACTGTTCAGATCTCTTCTTCTCCCTAAATCTTTTTATCTAGCCTTTGTGACTTGTAACTGAGTCTGAATGCCTACACTCTAGAAAACTCTTCAAATGTCAAATAAGCAGAGATTTTTTTACCAGTTTGGTAAAATATTTTTAGCCTTTGTAGTGTTTACTGTGGTTGGAAATTCAGAACTGCTTGAAATCAAAGAAGTTATTTTTCATGCTGTTGGTCATTGCTTGCTTTTTCTGTTTCAGAACTGGATTGTTTTGCTGCATATTCAAGCAAAAGGGAAACATTTCTGTAGTACCTGGCTTATAAACCATGGTAGTTTTGAACTTGTGTGCACTTCTGAATGGTTCCTGGGTTTAATGTAAAGGCAGATCTCAGTGTCATCCTGCAGAAGCTCTGGTAAAATGTAGAAGGTGGTACTCAGAAGGTGGTACGATCTTTTTCTTAGGAATACTGTAAACACTGTATATGCATGAGCTGTAATGCTGTCTTTTGTCAGAAGGGTAATATTCTAGGTCATACAGTATTTAAATCAATACTTTCAGACTTTGGTAAGCCCAGTTCTAGCAATGACCTTCCTTCCTGAGGTCAGTTCTAAGGGGAACCAGTTGTTGTTAGTGTCAAATTAGGGGCAAAGCTGATGCTGAGTTCAGATTGCTACTGGTTTCACAGTTGGCTCATGTATTTAGGTCCAAATCTGCATTTTCTTATGTTTGTAACATGTAGTGAAACCTAATTATTACTTGCTCTCAAGTGGAATAGTTGATAGAAAAGACTGAGTTTCTGGAGCCTGGTGATTAAACAGCAAGTGAGAAACTAGAATGCAGGTCCTCAGTGTGTTTTCAGACCCTGTGTGACTTTTCTTCAGTCACTGGGGGACGGGGACATGGGACATGACCCTGACCATCACAGCCTTTAAATGAAACTCGCTTTTGTTTCTTTTTGACAGTCAACATTTTGAGTTTAGGAAGTGGCAAAACATTTTCTTCCTATTGTCAGAACTTCTTTTTTTCCCAAAGCAATACACTTTCTATGGTTTGCATTAATTTAAAGTTAGAATGTTGTTTCACAGTGTGCTTGGCTTGAAGTGTGCTGCTTCTATTTCTGATTAAAAGGACTTGGGAGACCAAAATGGCTTTTGTCTCTTGCTAAACATATTAAAGCTCTTCATTTCCCTACAAATGTTGCATTATAGGAACTCCAAAAATATACATTATGTTCGGTAGCCCTGGGAGTGCTATATGTGGTTTTTTTGACAAGCAGCCTCTGATATCTAATAAATAGCAGTTCTGGTCATCTTTTGAAAAGATAAATAATACTTTTGTAAGTGTGTGATGACATCCTCCACTAAAATAGATTATTCAAGAAATATCAACACTATTTTAAGGTAAGCTAATGAAGATATGTTCAAAGATTGTACTCATCAAGCTATTATATGTATACAAGACTGAAGAAAATATGTTGCTAAGTGCTACACCATTTTTGCGGTTGCTCTTGAGAATGAGTTAGCTAAAAGGAAGGTGCTATGCCAGCTTTATTTGAAGACCTATGCTTAAAAATGACTAATTTTATAGCACATATTTTCTGTTTATGTGCCTGTCAGTTTTAAGCAGCCTTTTATATGCAAATTCTGTGTCATTTCTTCACTAGAGTTTTTCATGCTATTGGAATAATCCCTTAACAGATATTTATAGAGTTTTTACAGTTATTTTGACAAATCAGACATTGTTATTAAAATGATAAAAGAAAGTAATTTTAATACTTTTTTTTGCATTGGGAGTTCTAAACTTTTTAAAAAATCTGTATGTTTCCTAGATCTATTTTAATTAGCCTGTTACAGAAACTGGGTCTTTTTCATTCCTTTTTTTTGGATGGCAATAAAAATCTGTACTTGGAAATTGTTTCTCAACAAGTGTGTCACTGAAGAGCCATCTGTATTTCTCCTTCAATCATTTCAGCCTCTATCAAGTAGTGTGTTCCAGTAAGTTATTTCATCAATATCATATGCTTTACCAATATAAAATTGTCTCCCTTTAAAGCCATGTTTTTTACTCGAGAGGCAATGTCCTGCCAGAATGCAGCAGCCCAGATGGGCATCCTCCTGCATTGCCAATTGATCTTCCACTGCTGTAGCTACCTCCACAGGATGTTAGCCACTGGAATCAATATAAACACAGAGTATTGGCCACTTTTCTTGCTCAGCAATCTTTAGGGCCAGTTGGATGGCTTTCACTTCTGCATATTGACTCGACTCACCTTCTCCTTCAGTGGCCTCAACAACTTCTTGTGTGGAACTCCATACAGCAGCTTTCCACTTCTGATGGTTTCCTACCATACAACATGATCCAACATTAAACAAAGCATAACACTATTCATCTTCAGGGAACTCATCATATGGTGGTGCATCCTGGGCATGAAAGACTTTCTCAGGCAATGCTCTGAAATCTTTGCCTTCTGACCAGTCTGTAATCTGTAATCTGTTCCAGAATTTCTTGGTGGTTGGGTTTCCCCAGTTGAGTTCATTGCATAATCAGTGCTACCCACTTATTCCATGTAGCACTGTTCACATGATGTGTAGAGGGGATGTTCCCTCGGAACATCCAGTGTAGCACAGGCAATCAGGTTGCTAAGAAGAGAGGTGCTTCTGTACCCACTACTTCTGAAGCAGCTCAAACTCCCTCATATGCTGCTAGAATGTTCTTTCTAGTTGGGGTGTAGTGGGCTTCCGATCCTTGATATCCTCTGCTCCAAAACCCTAATGCTCAACCTTGTATTTCACCTAATGTGTTCTACCAGAGACTCCCATGGTGTAGACGACATTGTGCACCAATGGTCCCATCTGGATAAGCCCAAGTGCTACCACACAAGCTATCTCCTGGTTGATCTGCTCAAAGGCTTGTTGTTGCTCAACTTCAGCTCATACTGGGGCTCCAGTATGTCTGGTACAGACACACTCGGTGGTGTCAGTTCATTCAGGCCACAATAGTCCATTGTTAACCTTCATCGCTGCAAAACACAGCACTGCAAAAAATGCTCTGAGGAGAATCAACTCCATCTTGGCCAAACCCAATACAGGCTTACTATCTAATTTTTGTGGTTTGAAAAAGCTGTTACCTTACCATGGCCAGTGTTCTCACAAGGTGATGAGTTGGGAGGATTTCAGCTGTGTTGCAGTACATTCCTAGGCAGTGGCTGAAGATATGTGGCTGTGATATGTGACATGGTTTCTAAAGAAAACTGTAAATTTGCTCCACTCTATGTAGCACTTTGTATTTTGATACTAAGACTAGGCATTAATTTAGACTAAAACCAGAGATTGAGAAACCAGGATCAGTATTTCCATAGTCTTGAACAAAAAAAAAAAGACATTGACAGGTAACAGTGAAAGGACAGAAACACTCACCTGTGTCTAATGAAGGAGGTGACATTTCAGTAAATGGAAGATACTTAAATATGTACTGTGCATTGGCAGTCTCCTAAGACTGCTGATGGTAGTGTGTTTGGGTGAAGGAACAATATATTGAAAAAGAACGCTGCTTTGAGCTGTACCGTGAGAACAGGAGCAGGGAATGGCGACAAGCCTGGTTGGAGTCACAGGCCAGCAGAAACTTTCAGGAGATACCAGAGGCTGAAGCCATGAATGGCTTTCAAATCTCTTCTTGAAAGATGTTGTGAAACTATATTTACTCCAGTTTAATTGCAATATTTCTGTATTCTTTATAGGACATCAGTGTTAATAGAATTACTGGTGAATCTTCTCTTGTTTGAGAGCAACACATGGTACACAGGACAGTGCTTCTGCTACTCTCACCCAGGAACCTTGTGGCCTTTCAGATGAACTACCAAAACAGTCCAGATTCCTCTTGCCTAACCTAAAGCATTTAACTTTAGATAACCCTGTAAGAAGCAGAGTCAGTCTAACCTGCATTGGTAGTAGAAAGCCTGACAGATATGTACTATTATGGGTTTGCATTAGATTTGTCCATGGATTTGCACTTTGTCTTGCGTTTCCTAAAGCAAATGCCCAGGGTAAACAGACATATCAGTAAGATGCTTAAAATGATATGGTACAAACCTGGTCTATGAGTCACTGGTTCATGCTAAGATGCTACGAAAGTATTAAAGTTAATATTCTGATGAGGCCCTCATCAGCTCAGATGCATAATAGATTGCTCCATGATGTGATACTTTTATACGTTCATCTGAGGTAGGGATTTAATATGAGACAAAGAGAGGGAGGTTCTGCTGTGACAAAGTCCCATGGTATGGTTTATGTTTCTTCTGGACCTCATTTTACTTCTCCAGTTCTTTTGATCTCCATAAGCTTTTTTGTCTATTAGATGACACTTATGACATTTCATTATTATAGTGAACCAAAAGATTGAGTTAATGTTCTGTTACTTGCTTTCTGTATTTATTGCTGAAAAGACTAAAAAGTACTCAGGCTAATAACCAGGTCACATCTTACAAAATTGCCACATGATGTTACACAGTGTAAGAACAGTGGCAGAAAAAGCAGTGTGTGCACCAGGACATACCTCAGTACAGTTTTCAAACACTGTGTTTGTTATACAGTTAGGCACTTGTATGAAAAAACAGCAAGACAGATAGCAAAAGAAAAACAGGCATGTAGAAATATCTACTCTAGATGTGAAAGTGGGTTTATTTTATACAGAACAGGGAAAATTGCAGTCCTTTCACTCTTGGGACACACCACAAGAACATGGAATGCTGCGGTGGTTTCTAGCTGGCTAGAACATTAAGCAGAGGTTAGGTGCACATGCACTTATGCCTGTGAAAAGCAATTGCTCTTGTGAGAGAGTGAGTAGCAGATAGTTGTGCACATCCTAATACAGATGTGTGTACAGGCATCAGATTTGAGGTTCTTGGAAGTTTTGATTATTTTCAGCCTCAGGAATTAATAGTAGGGTGGCTTCAGGATCCTTCTGTGTCTTCTGGATCCTGGTTAAAGTAGCCTGCATGAGGGCTTGCCAAGAGCTCTTGGGTGTACTTGCTCCTTTAGCAGGAGTCAGTATTTTAAAATGTACAGTACAGGATTAAGAAGCACAACATAGGATATTGTTGCTTTAATATTGTTAAACATCTGGACTGTTCTGTGGCCACTGTTTATCAAACTGAAATTGATTGTCATAATCTTTCATTTCACTGTCTTTGTAGCTCGTGTCCCTATATGAATATACTTTCCATATGTTCTCCAAGCCATTTGAGAACATTTTGTGAAATACATCCATGCAATTTAATTTTAAAAGCCCCAATACATGTAATTTAGTAAAATTAAAGCAACAAATCCCAAACTCTACTCCAAAGTTACACATTTGGCCATTTATTTTCCTTTAAAAAAATCCTGTACGTGGTTTTTTAACTGGGACTGCTTCTTACAAAAGGAAGTGTGAAGCCCATGTATTAATTCACTAAGGATCCATTAATCCATTTTCCTTATGTCCCAAAACCCCCACCTTTCCATTATGCACCTCAAAGACACAAAACCAATAAAAGTACTGAGAAATTATGCTAAACTCCACAGCACTGTTTTAAGTAATGAAAGACTCTTTCTAAATTGCTGTTTGTCACTGTTTCCTTGAACTGTTTTAATCTGTGACTGTTGCCAGAACTGGGCAGGGAGCACTAATGGTTAGAAATGAGTTAGTGACTGCAGTAGCTCTGTTTTCTTTACAGCAAACCTTTCTCTATCCAGTGCTTCACAGTACACACAATTAATTTTGTTGTAGTGTAGAGACAGAAAGCAACTTGCTTTATTTGCTCTTCAAGCTCTGAGAAGCAGATGGTTGGGATTCAGACCTGCATTTCAGGATTGGTAGTGTGGACCCCTTTTATCATGAACTGTACTAAAGAGCCTAGAAGTGACAGACAAGGGGTTTAATTCAACCACTAGACAGTAAAATAGGTGGACTGGACTAATCCTTAAAAGCCTGAGAAGTGTCCACACATCAACTGCTCCGTGGTCTAAATGATAGCTGTCATAGCTTAAATTTGAGTGTGATCTGTTTTATCCAGAGGGAGGAGCAAGAAACACCAGTTCATACCCATGTGTCCCATGTAAGTAAAGCTATAGAATGCTTGTTAGCATTGCCAGGGTCAAGAGGTAACTTTCCTGTAACAGGCTATTTGACTGAGATTAGAAAATGTTTCATTTATGTCTCAATGGCATCTATAAGGTATGCTGTTGATATGCTTGGATACTCTATTTTACATCTTCTGCAACTGCAATGTGGAAGGGACATGACTTCGATTGGAAATCTTGGGTATGCTATGTGGGTCCTGGGCAAGGTGGCAGTGATGCCCAAATCACTGTGATCCTAGTCTCTTACATTTCTGTCTGAAATTATCCTTAACTGGATCTTTTGCACAAGGATTATATGGAGGAGTAGCTCTGTAACCTGTGTACTGGCCACAGTTTATGCCTTGGGTGTGCTTATGTGAGCTGGAGATGAAGACTGTGGGTATCATCATTTGATCCCATACAAAGTTATCTTTATTTTGCTGCTGTCAATAGCTATATATTGTTGCTTAAGGAATAAAATTTTTAAAAAGGGCAAATCCCAAGACCAGTAAAAATGTATTTTCAAATATTAATCTTTAATAAAGATTTTTTTTACTATCAAATTGATCTCATAATTAGCCACAGAACATGTAAGCAAGTAATGTGCAAATTTAGGCATAAAACATTGTGGCTAGATTTTGCATGGGCATGAACAGCAGCTGAAGAAAGGTGTTTCCTCCTATTGTCAATGAGCCAGTTTTTCTGAGCATTATATAACTGAAAATTGAACTTAAATCTGGGGAAATGTGCTTCCCCAGGGGAAGATGCATTCTGTACCACACAGCCTTATAATATTAAACAACACTTAAAACCAGGCAGGTGCAACAGTAACATCCATCTTGACTCTTTATTTATATCAGTTTCCATTGAGATTGCACTGTTAACTTCAATGTCCTCTTAGTATGCTGTGTTTACAGGGATATAGACAAGAAGAGAATTTGACCAGAAGGTATCACACTATATATGCATGCAATCAGATTGTCAATATTCAGCTCCTATACAGGCAAGAAAGTAGAGGTCTGAAAGGTTACCATGTCAGTCCTTGTTCTGAGGAGTACAGGGGACTAAGACACCAGAGTGCCACAGTGCACAAAAACCCCATCAACCTACACAGATTTGAAAGTTTGATGCTTATACATACATGCTTAAATGGGATTGAAAATCATGCTACATAGTTGTGGATTATGTGCGTTCAAATAATCACAATATCCATAATTTCAAAATAGATCCTGACTCATTCTCCCATTTTTGACATCAGGTGAAGAGCTTCATTTTGGTTACATGAAGTTCCTTGGCTATTTGGTGAAAGGAGAGTAATGTGTTCTAAGTTAAATTTTCAACTACTCAGGGTTCAGTAGGGCTGAATTATTTTCTGATTCTATCTATTTTGTGTTTACTATTTGAAGTATTCTTTGGGAAAGTGGAATTGCCTCTGTTTTGTAGGTACAAGAATTGTTTCACACTCTTCTACTTTAAGTGGGAAAAAGGCATCAGAATGAGCTAAGGATATTTCTTTTGGCTAGTCTTTACTTCCTCTTAAACTGCGAATTCATTAGAACAATTCTCCACTTCTTGAAGACCGAGGATACATATGAGAGCCTCCAGCTTGTTGCACATTTTACAGGATAATGAAAATGCAAATGCAGAAAATTTTAAGATGGTGATAATAGAGTAACTTGGGATGGGGTTTGATTTGGACATGTGGGGAAAGTGTTTTTGAACCGTTTAGATAAGTTTTTTTGTAGAGTTGGAATATCAAATTTAATTGCTTTAAAATACAATGTGCTATTGATGAATTTCAGGGTTTTTAAAACAATTAGAAACCTAAGGCAGCAAAGGTCAGCATTTCTGCTGAAAATTTCTGAGGCTATCTTTGTGTATTGCAAATTGAAACACAGCAACAGTAGAAGAATTCCATTATCTAGCACAGTATAATAATTTTTTCAAACAGATATGTAAGACTAATAAAACATTTTCATTGATACCTGTTTAAGTATATACTAAAAATTGCCTGTTGGTAGTACATTTTTGGTTTGAAAGCACACAGATTATCTCATACAATTTCACTTTAATTATAATTTTAGTGGCTCTGAATGGCTACATGTAGGACGTTCTCTGCTGCTTTACATCTGTGGGGTTCAGTTGTACACCAATCTTTCTTTCCATGGCAGAAAGGAGATTATTTTTATCACCAAATGTTGTTATGTG
Source organism: Dryobates pubescens (assembly GCF_014839835.1). Classification (NCBI taxonomy): domain Eukaryota; kingdom Metazoa; phylum Chordata; class Aves; order Piciformes; family Picidae; genus Dryobates; species Dryobates pubescens. Next base: position 122,803,891 of record NC_071657.1, on the reverse strand, counting down.
CCTACATTGGGAAGTGTCTTGCGTGATTCAGAGAGGAAACTGTCACAGAGAACAACTCAAAATTCAGAACAGAGCTCAATTTATTCTGTCTGAATTGTGATCTAAAGGAGCTTCTCTCTTTCTTTCTTAACTGTATAAATAGTATATAGACACTCCTCCTAATATAAACTGTTGAAGTTACACACTGTGATTTACCTGGCTGCAGGCAGTCTGTGTATTTGCTGGCATTGTCTTGTAGGAGGGAAATGGTGCAATTTTCTGATACACAAATAGTACAATACTTTAGTCTGTACGCCATACAGTCCTTGAGCTTTCTGGAGGTCTTATAGTTCATTGTGATGATAATTTTTTTATGAGAACTGTAGCTCATTAGAAACTGGAGTGAAACTGGAATATTATTTGCCATCGAATAGTTTGAGCTGGCAATAATTCCTGGCTGTCATTGACCTGGGGCAAATTTATACCATTGTCCTAGAGCTTCATATCCCATTACTCACACTGAAATCCGTAAAGCTTTAGATAATATTTGTTCTTTAAACACTTTGAACTGCAAAAAAGTTTAAATTTCTGTTTTAGTTCTTGTTCCTGTAATATTTGTGATTTGAAAGGCATTTATCATTGAAGAGCTGTATACATTCATCAGATATAACCTTTTATATACCTGACTTTTGTATGGGCAGGATTGTCAGAGGGGAAAAAGACACAATACTTTGAACACAATCAGCATGTTTTGACATAAGAAATATAATATAGAGAGGTGTTAGTAGTCTTTGATCTTTTTGCTTATCCAGTTCACAGGTTTCTGCATTTCCATCTTCCAGCATTTGTGTATCTGTTCATTACTGGTCTCCCATGGAAAGGGTGGGATACCCTGGGCGAGTTGACTTCTTTCCAAGGAATGTCACTGCCTGTAAGACTTGAAAGTGCAATTTACAGTAAAGCACTAGGTAAGAACACTGAATTCTAAACCCATTACTCTGCACAGATGAGGTTTATCCTGAAGAACCTTTATGTACACTGACCATGGCTTGAAAAATGATATCACAAAATCAGAATGCTTTTTCATTCAGTTATAGTATTATATTCAGTGTAGCAGGAAATGGTTTTGCATGACAGTACACATGTAAATGTCAATGCATATGTCATTTACAGTGTATCTCTGTGTTCTGTGAGATTCAC
>NC_071657.1:122777712-122797712 GCF_014839835.1 Dryobates pubescens | reverse complement strand
GTTTCTCTAGGCTTCTAAAAGCAGCAAAAACTTACTGAGGGTGCAGATCACTTACTCTGCCCCATTTGTGCCATTAGGAACATGATTTTTGTAGGTAACATTAAGAAATATATACATTTGTATGATTCCTTTTATTCATTAGTTCATAGGAAAAACAGATGTGTGTTTATGTGGCCAGCTGAATTTTTCTTGCACAACAGCAGAGTGGTGTTAAATACACAAGCTCATCCACCACCATTTCTCTATTCAACTGATCTCAGGAAAACACAGGGTTTTAATGTGAGTCTTTTGGCTTCATTTCTGCATCCATATTAATGTATGTAGTTTCTGCTGTCAGTGTTTCACTCTGCATTGTAGCTCTTTGTTTGTTTATTTATTTACTTGTAGTTAAAAAGCCGTTAATAGTTGTATTTGACTGAATGCTGTTCAGATGTGTTAAAAATTTGTTTCTTTGCTCATCCATTAATTAGCAGGATTTGTAAACTAATCCACAGAAATGAGGGACAGCCTGCTTCAGAACCATGAGAAACTCTTCAAAACATGAAACCTCCATCACGGTCCATCATGGAACACAGAAATTTACATGTTCTTCAGAGGCCATCTGATCCATTGTGTTTGGTAGTGTTTCTGTGACAGAGTTAGAATTCAGTTTCATTGAGGATGCCTTGTAACAAATGGGTTCCATTCATAGATGACATTTCACTTTGTCTTCAGTTTTTCATGAGAGGACTGACAGAGAATTTGGAGTTTATGGCCCACTCGAAGAAATCATGTCATTGACTTGACTGTATTTTTTCACTGGGTCCCTCTGCTGTCCTCTACCTGAACTGACTTCAGATATATCGAGAGATTCCTACGAAAGTCAGAGTTAGCCTCTTTGCTACATTTTTGTAAAATCAGATCAGAAATCTTGCAAAATGCAGGCACTAAACCTAATGCACATAATTGGCCATAAAATAGCAGGTTTCTGATAGACCCAGATAGCACAGTAACACTATGCTGGCAAGAAATAAAGTGCGGTCTAGTGTATCACTGAAGGCTGTGAAATGTACCAATTTATATTACCTAATTACAATTAGAGAAATCTCTTTGGTTAATACGTTTTGCTAATTTTAAATTCAAGCAGTTTTCAAAATACTTTCTCCTTTATCTATGGGAAAGAAGATCAGGTACGGTACACACAAATGAATCTTTACATAAAATTCTGTTAATAACAATATTAACTACATAAATATGTATTTTTACTCATGATCTTGCCTTACATTATTTACATGCTTGTGTCCATCATCCTGAAAACAGATTTATTAGATTCTCTACTTCAGCTTATACAGTTGAAAGCAATTGTTGAAAAATACAGGAAATTGAAGAGAAAACTGTTAGTGTATACTGCAAAGTAGGTGTGTCTCCAAATATAAGAGTAAGTATGCAGTCAGGGAGATTCAGAACAAATACTGCAAAAGCTAGCAGAAATAGAGCTGGCAAAGGGGAATCTGTATTTTCAGACTGAGGAATGGAAGATTCATGTGGCAGTACAAGTCTTACTGCACATCCTTCTGACTAGAGCCTCTAACACAGAGCATGAATAAATCAGTGCCGCTTAGAGAGTTCCGTTGATTTTCACTGTGTTTAGGTCAGAATTTTTACTTATGTGTTTGAAAACACACAATCCAGGAAAGATAAAGGGAATGTAAAGTTAAAAGGAGAAGTGGATTAACAGCTATGCAATGCCTTTACCATTTGCTCTATATTATAGTAGTAAGCATGTAAGTGTTAGGAAAATTCTTGCTGGGTTTAAAAGTTAAGGATAATGATTTATTTGGGAGGGCGTCTGTTTTCTTCTCTGCCTTCTGATTTCTGTGTGACATGTGGTAGTTGCATAGCATCACTGAGGCAAAATTGTTACAAGAAGGCAAGTTCAGATCTTGCATAACAGGAAATTCTTACTGATTTCACAGGGAACTGAACACTGACTCCAGCCAGTGAATTTTACTCTTTGCTCATGCATCACAAAGTTGTAAAAACTTGTTTGTCTTGCCCTTAGGAGAAGGTAGACATAGAAGAAAATATTATTGCATAAAATTTAGATGTTTTGAATACTCTGAAGTTTCTAGGTTTCACAAAGTGTAAAAACCAACATTAACTATCTGAAAGTTCGGTGTCTTCTCAGAGTCTACACTCAGTGAAAAGAGACAGGCACTTTCAGAGAGGGATTATTCCCATACTACAATAGATGCCCAAGCTAGATCAGTTAAACTTTCCTTGGCATTTCCTTATTCTGTTGACTATAGAAGTCCAGTAATAGGTGAGACTAAATTCCTCACCACAAGTGTTTAATAATGAGTGGTAGGTCTGTTTAATGGTTGGACTTGACTATCTTGAAGGAATCTTTTCCAGCCATAGTGATTCTGTCTTTTCCACTTGTATTTTAGAGTAAGACCTTCAAAATTTATTCTTAAAATTCATTTGTTGTGAAAGATCATCAGACTTTACTACTTTTACTGTCGGAATTTTTAACTAATCAGTATTTTAAGATCACAATCTGTTCTGTGATGAATTGTGTAAAATGTGATGTTCTGTCTAATATTAGGTGAAGTAATTTCTCCTTAAAGTAAATTGCAGCAGACTTGTATATTTTGGTTTTTTGCCCCAGTTACATTTATACAAAGTCTTACAGAATAGATTTGAGTAAAAGAAATATTAAAATAGCTTTCCTCTTAAGGTTAATAAAAATATTATTTTTACTGAATAACAGACGACTAGAATGTTCTACTGACATCTCGCAAGGGGTACTTACATGCCAGCTTTTTATTATATACAGAAAAAAATATTTGAATTTTGCTAGACAAGTGTGTGGCTGCTTTTTATGAATGGAAAACTTTGCCAGCTGACAGCTGTTTGACTATTGTTGTGGTTAGCTTGAGCAATAGTTTCACACAGTGTGTCTGCTGCAGTGACTCAACGCAGACCTCAGGCTCTTCCACACAACTTGTCTTATGTGTGCAACCACATGTACTTGGTGTCTTTTGCACTGATGAGTCCTGAGAGTATGTGTGTAGGTTGGTGTTTGTGCATATGCAGACACTTCATCTCAGTGTGTTATAAACAGGGAATAGAGCCATGTCCGAATCGGTGCCTGTGTGAAAAAACACATGTGTAAAGTTTAGTGGACAAACTAATATGTTACAACAAAGTTTCCTAATTTTCAGTTTCCACTTAGGTGTGACTGAGAACAGGTTTCTCTCTGCCAGGACTGGGTGACTGAGGTGGCAGGCCTTGCTCCAATATGTTTGTGGTATAAGTCAAACTTCCTTAAAAGACTAGCTGAGCAAGAAGGGTTTTCTTACACTGAAGTGATGTATTATGCAAATATTTTCTAGGCTAAGTGTCTTTATTGTGTAAAACATTTACAGCTTTGAGATACTTATTTTGCTGTCTGTTTTAATCATGTCTTTGGAAACAGTCTCAATAGATTTTTCTGTTTGTAACATTATGACACTTGATAAGATGATGGATTATGAAGTGTTGAGAGCCCTGCCATGTGATCATTTATTTTTAAATACACATTTATACTAGCCAATGCTTAAATTTCTTGCAGGAATACATAAGAGATGCAAAACATAAAACTTGAATCTGATCGAATCTGATGCCTCTGGAAATAGAGTGCCACAGTACTGTGGTCTTAAAATAACAGATTCCAGCTGAAACTGGAACTTTACAGTGATGAATATTCTGTAAAAAATTATGGTCCATCTTTGTTACAAAATAAAAAAGATGTACAGTGGGGATGCAGGTGAACTAAAACGTGTTTGATGATGATATCTTTCTTTCTCTGTGCAGGTTCCTGTGTCAGTGGCCATGATGACTCCCCAGGTGATCACCCCTCAGCAAATGCAGCAGATTCTCCAGCAGCAAGTGTTGTCACCACAGCAGCTTCAAGCACTTCTCCAGCAGCAGCAAGCAGTTATGTTGCAGCAGGTAATGTGGGTTACCTGCTTTGGACCCTTAGCACAGGACATTCACGCAAGTGTCAGCCCAATTTTATGGGTCTTATTTTGTAATATTTCATCACTCATTACACCAAAAAGAATTAAAATAAATGTGAAACTTCTCAGTCTTTTTTTTTTGTTTGCTTGTTTTAATTACAGAAGTGTAAAATTGTGATTTTAAAACATTAAATATTACATTAAAAAGAGCAGTTGCAGCACTGGCAGATGCATTACAAATACCGAACAAATTGGTATTTAAATTTTCAAGTGCTTAGGCACATTTTAATTGTAGACTTGCCAAAGGAAGTGAGAATGAGTTGTAGATATTTGTTGCTTTAAAATTCATAACACTGTAGTGTTCCTTTTAGTCACATACACGGTATGCTATTACAAAATTTGAACTTACAGCTTCTTCTGTCATGGGAAAAGAAGTTTGTTAAATTTTGTTTTTTTCTACATTACAAAAAGAAAAAGTCCCAGATAAGGCTAAAAAAGAAGAAGGAGATTGCTCTTTCCTTAGCGCAAAATCTGGCAGCAAAGTGATGAAGCCATAAACTATTTATTATATACAGTAAAGGCAGCGTCAGTGATCTTTACCTCCGTGTAATGCAGAGTGGATTTTTGGTTGGTTGCTTAATTGTCATACAGAAAATGTTATGTCTGTTTGTCATAGTCCTAGCTCAGTCACTGTATACTTAAACTCTTTAATATCCAGTACTGTGATCATTACAGGCAGTTCACCTTCACTTGTGAATCCAGCATCCTGCTAAACAGATTGACACATTAATTACTTTTTTCCCCTAAGAAAGAGACAGTTTAGTTTGGCCTCAGTGACTTGTAGGTTTCTTGCAAGTGGATGAGTACAGCTTCTGATTTGTTATATAGGACATAGGAGGAACTTAGATGTAGTTATTTGAGGAGTTAATTTGGCTCTTGCATTCCCTTTAGAATACAGATTTTCTATACCCTTCTGTTTAGGATATTTTGGAATCTGCATTGGAAAATTTCAGAACCGCCTTGGAAAAAAATGTATGTAGATCTGCCTCTTCAAATCATTCTTAATGATCTTAATGATTCTTAATGGCCACGCTACCATATGCCAATCTAGAAGAGTTTAGGAGATTTATAATACTTGAAACTTTTGCCTTTATTTATTAAAGTCAAAATGGTTTATTCAGCAACAACTACAAGAGTTTTACAAGAAACAGCAAGAGCAGTTACATCTTCAGCTTTTGCAGCAGCAGCAACAGCAGCAGCAACAGCAACAACAACAGCAGCAGCAACAGCAGCAGCAGCAGCAGCAGCAACAGCAGCAGCAGCAGCAGCAACAGCAGCAGCAGCAGCAGCAACAGCATCCAGGAAAGCAAGCAAAAGAGGTAGGAGCTAAGCCCCTTGCTGATGCAAACTACTGTGAGCCGTCAGAAGCTTGGAAAAGACTAGTTTACATTTTTTTCCTGTAGCAAGAATGCAGCTATCAAAGATTTATTCTTATGTTTTTACTAGGCTTAATAGCAGTGACGATATAATTCTTCTGCTCCCCTTCCTGAGACATAGGATTTGAGCAGTCTAGTGCTGCTGTCGTCTAATGTTCACTAATGAATCTGAGTGTGCAAAGAACAAGCTGTTTGGTGGACACTGCACTGATTATCTTATACGCACAGGCAATCCATGTTGGAGAAGGAGCCTTACTTTTCTCAGTGGCACAGCTCAGAGAGCATGCAAATTTAGTCCATGGCTGAAAAAGAGCGATTGAGCACAGATTTCAAAGTCACAGGCCCCTGATTAATGAACTGCTACTGTAGGTTTGGAGTGGCGAGTAGAAAGTTACAGTTTGATGTGCTCATAAATCAACCTGACAAGCGAGTTTCTCAGGCCTAGCTTGCACTTGTCAGCAAACTGCATCAAATATAAACATAATACAAACAAAACACGTTGAAGTAGTTAAATTGATCAGCAGGTATCCTAGACGTTGTCTTCAAGCTGCCCATTATGCAAACGTTGAGGAAGCAGTTGTGACCTCCTGAGGCTTTGTTTCTGTTTGGATTTGTGAATAGAATTTCAGACAGCCATCAACTACAGAATAGAAATTGCTCCTGTATTTCTCGGGAGGCTCTGGGCAATCCACATGACTTGCTCCATTATGCAGTCTGTTTTCCAGTGAGTGCATCAGAAGTTTCTCTTTTCCCCAAACTAGAAAGGAAAGGTCTTCCACAGCAGCTTGTCTTTCTCTGAAGTGTGACTGCCTTCTTATACCCTCCTGAGTTTTTGCAGTCTTCAGTTTGTCTTGAAATGCCTCACAAAATTTGAATTTACACTTTTCCTCCATAATAGGGCATTTCGTTGCCTTGAATGCAATGCTCCTTTTAATGTATTCCAACAAGAAAACAGAGTGAGCTAACAGGCCAGTGAAATGAAAGATACATCCCAGTTTACTAATAGATCACTGGAGACCATGTTCATGGGCCACTGCAGACCAAACTTAGTCAATTGGAAAAACAAGACTTCCCTCAAATCACAGGCTGCTATGAAGAGTTACACTTTTAGCATAGATAAATTTGTTATCATCTGCCATGAGCTGGGCTTGTGATTTTTGTGTTTTGTTTTTTTTTTTTTTAAACAGCTGTTATATACTTTCTCTTGACCTTTTTCTTTAGTGTCATTAAGTGTGTCTTGCCATTTTCCCTAACATCTAATAGCTTAAATGAATATAATACAAAATTTCAGATGCTTTCACTTCCTGAATATTCTACAAATAGCATTATTATTTAACAGCTGAGATTAAAGAGAAGTAAGCTGATTTTACATTTTTGGCTTTCTAGCCTTTACTGCATACCTTACATTCTGCTGCATTTGTCTTTTTCTATTTTCCTTCTCTTTGTAGCAGCAGCAGCAGCAGCAGTTGGCAGCCCAGCAGCTTGTCTTCCAGCAGCAGCTCCTCCAGATGCAACAACTTCAGCAGCAGCAACATCTGCTGAACCTTCAGCGTCAGGGACTCATTTCCATCCCACCTGGCCAGTCTGCTCTTCCTGTCCAGTCTCTGCCACAAGGTATTTCAGTAATATGTGATTGTAGTAATATCTAACTCACAACTATTTTCAGATGCTACATTTGCATCCAAACTTCAGCAGTTTCCCATTATGAGACTTAAACATACTCTATTATCAGAACTTTGTTACTCATATTACAAATTTTCTTGAGGCTGATAAATTTTACAGAGTACTTCTATGGAAGAGAACAGCTTTTCAGGGGTTTTTCCTTAGCTATAAGTATTTATTAGCTTTATGTGCTAAAACAGCTTCTTATAGCAACACAATTCAAGCATCACTGATTTTCTCTGAGGAATTACTGAAATCTGATTTAGTGGAAGTGTTATCATTTAATTTAATATAAGCAAACAGATATAAAATATCTTAGACACTGATATTAAAGCCATTCAAAAACTCACTGCTTTTTCTTCACAAAAAAAAAATAGAAAAAGAAAAAGTGGCATCAAAAAGCACTTTGAATCTTCAATTTAAGATGTGTTAATTTAGGGATAAACTTTAGGGTTCATTTTCTGTGCTACTCTTTTGTATTAAATATGTTAAATATGACAACAAGTTTTGAAGGTGGTGATTCTGATAGTAATAAAATAAAAACCTTATGGAAAAAAATTAATTCCCCTTTTTCACTTTGATCAAGATTTCTCCGTTTTGACAATGAGCTCACACTCTACTGCTTGACACAAATGTTGATGGTTGAAAGAAAATAGGGCATGCACTTTTGAAAAGTAAATTAACTTAGAGATAAATGCTGCTTATGTTTTAAGATAAGGCCAAAGATGTCCCACCTTAAGGACATGGTATTAGGTACGTGGTTCTGTTTGTGTTACCATAGAGAGGTGAGCTAAATGTCTGTCATAAAAATTACACAGTACTCTGATCCCTGGCACTCCAGTCCTGCAATGAGCTTTGTTTAGGCTATATTCATGACAGGTAACATTACTTTTAATTGGTCTTTATGCATTCCTTCACCAGATAACTACTAGGGAATAGAAGCTTCAGAAATTAGATGAGTAAAAACACAGTACACAGTATGTCAAGAGCATTGTAGGCAAAAAAGGAAAAAAGAAAGGGCATGAGAAAACCTTACTCACTATAAACGTCAGTTCCTGGAAAGCAAGGATTCCAAATAAATATGTAAATTCCATAAATGGTGGTGTGTGGAAAAGCTATGACACAAGCATGTCTAAAGTCATAAAAATTACAAGAAGAAAGAGTCCTAAGTAAGCTATCACACTCTGAGTATTATTATTTCAGAACAGCAGTGGGAAGGTACTGTTATTCATGAATTTGGACACAAAACTGGTAATGCTGCTTTCCTTTTGTAAAAAGTCACATTAGACCATAATGAAAAAAAGCCAGCAATTGAAAAACAACCTCTTCACACAGCTCTACCTTCCACAACCTCATCTTGTGCCATCTATTGCAAAAGGAATTCCTTAATTTTTCTCTCACATTGAGCAATCCCTGTAGATTTCTTTCAGCACTCCTACTCGGTTGCACTGATATTCATTAGTTTAATGCAACACTCATTCATCCACTTTTAGTAGAAAAATACAGAAAGAATAATACCTTTAAAAATACATTTTAGGAGAACTAGTAAATAGTTATTTTTATGAACTTTCTTTTTTGTGGAAAATTAAGGGTAACTAAAGTCACAACAAAAAAGATTGATGCTAAAGAATTTTTAAAAATACAAAATTTTACAGTTAAAATATATCTGGATTGCTCTTTTTAAAGTAAATTTGTCTCTTATTTACTTCTGCCTTGGCATTTTCTAATTATAATGAATTTCAGTCAACTTCTGGTTTTTTCTTCCCTTGTTCTAGTACCTACTGTGTATGTAGGGTTTCTTTGGTTGCACATATTACTCTATAGAACCTCAGTTTTTCATAGCTCTGATGTAGAGCTCTGAAGTGCAAACTTAGCAAAAAATGTAAGACAGCTTCCCCTGGAAAACCTCTTTGCATCTCCAGGAAAGCCACTCATTCTATTCCAGGTGAGGTGAAGCGAGAGTGATGAGGGTAAAAAGGAAAGTCTTCCAAGCAAGCTGCTTAAACAAAGAAAGAACTAGACACAGAGTTGTGACCAGCACAGAGTTCTTTCTTTGGGATTCTCTTACAGCACATTTTGTCTTTCATAAGAAGGTACAGCACCCAGTTCAGTTCATAACAATATAATGAAGATTAATAGGATTCAGATCTGTTGAGATTGTCTAGTAAATCTTACATTTACACATCCAGATACATCAAAATATAGCACATATTTACAAATCCAAGTACTACTTACTAGATTTAACAGATATCCTTGCATTGGGGTTTGCATAAAAGCAGGAGGATCAAAATTCCTGTTTTTCTCATAAAATACAGCAAACTTTATGACAGATTTTCTATGGAGGTATTAAATTAAAACTTCAGAATTTATTTAAGATAATACACACTGAATGTGGTAAAAGGATGTTTTTCTTCTTCCACTGTGCCACAAACTGTATAATATGGTTATACAGGAAGATTTGCATATGTGTAACACAAATACTTTTCTGTGTACCCATTTAGATTCCTGAGTTACATGGGTGGCTGAGAGAAATAGAGAGGGATTCAATAAAAGTTAGTGGTCATAAAGAGTCCTGTAAACCAAAAATTATATGTGACAAAGAGAGCATGGTCTTCACATTAGTTAGTATGAAAAGATGTAACTTTAAAGTACAGCTGTGGTCCTAGTATCATAGAATCATATTAATCATAGAATGGCTTGGGACAGAGGGATCTTAAAGATCATCTAGTTCCAACCTCCCCTGCCATGGGCAGGGACACCTTCCACTAGACTTGGTTGTTCAAAGCCCTGTCCAACTTGGCCTTGAAAACCTCCAGGGAGGGGGCATCCATAGCTTCCCTGGACAATCTGTTCCAATGTCTCACTACACTAATTGAAAAATAATTTCTTCCTAATATCTAGTCTAAATCTACCCTCTTCCAACTTAAAGCCATTCCTTCTCATCGTCTCATCCTATCACTTGTAAAAAGACCCTCCCCAGCTTTCTTGGAGGCCCCCTCCAAGTACTGGAGGGCCACTATAAGGTCTCCCCAGAGCCTTCTCCTCTCCAGGCTGAACAGCCCCAATTCTTGAAGCCTGTCTCCTTAGGGGAGGTGCTCCAGGCCCCTAATCATCATTTTGGTCCTCCTCTGGACCTGCTCCAACAGTTCAATGTCCTTCTTGTCTTGGGGGCCCCAGAATTTCAGTTCTCCTGGTGGACATTCCCTCTATCTGATCATCAAACTTCTTTTAATGCAGCCCAGGACACAGCTGGCCTTCTGGGCTGCATGCACGTATTGCCATCTCAGGCTGAAGTTTTCATCAACCAACCCCCCCAGGTCCTTCTCCTCAAGAGTGCTCTGAAGCCATTCTCCACCCAAGCTGTATGTGTGCTTGGGATTGTCCCAGCCCAGGTGCAGGACCTTGCACTTGGCCTTGTTGGACTTCATGAGGTTGGCAATGGTCCCCCTCTCAAGCCTGTCCAGGTCACTCTGGATGTCAGCTGGGCCACACAGCTCAGTGTCATCTGCAAACTTGATGAAGGTACACTCAATTCCACTCTCCATAGCACTGACAAAGCTGTTAAACAGCACTGTCCCAGTACTGACACCTGAGGGATGCCACTTGTCACTGGTCACCATTTGGACATTGAGCTGTTGACTGCCACTCTCTGAGTGCAACTAACCAGCCAGTTCCTCATCTGACAAGTGATCCATCCCTCAAGTCCATGTTTTTCCAATTTAGTGACCAGGACATCATGCAGGACAGTGTCAAATGCATTACATAACTCCAGGTAGATGGTATCATTTGCTCTTCCCTTATCCACTGATGCTGTAATTCTGTCATAAATGACCACCACTCTTCTTCATTGTCCATATACCTTAGCAAAAACTCAAGAAGGACCTGCTTCATGATTTTGCCAGGCACAGAGGTGAGACTGACTGACCTATAGTTTCTGGAATCTTCCTTTTGTCCCTTTTTAGAAATGGGGGCTTAGGTTTTCCTTTTTCCAGTCTGCAGGGATGTCATCAGACTGCCATGAGCTTTCAAATATGATGGATAGTGGCTTAACAACTTCATCTGCCCATTCCCCTAGAATCTATGGATGGATCGCACTTGGCCCCAGTGGCTTGTGCACCGTCAGGTTCTTTAGGTGGTCATGAACCTCAGCTTCACTTATAGTGGGTGGATCTTCCTTTTCACCATCACTACCTTTGCCTTCTGGAGTTTGGGCAGTGAGGTTACAGTGCTTGCCAGTGAAGACTGTAGCAAAGAAGTCATTGAGTACCTCAGTCTACTCCATATCCCTCTTGACTAGATAGCCATTTTCCTTCTAGAGAGGCCCCACATCTTCTCTAGCCTTCATTTTGTTGCTGATACACCTGAAAAAATTCTTCATGTTCCCCTTTATGTCCCTATCCAAATTTAATTCTATCTGTGCTTTAGCTTTCCTAACCTGATCTCTGACTGCTCCAACAACCTCTCTGTAGTCCTCCCAGTTAGCCCATTATTTCTTCCATTCCCTACTTACTGTCTTTTTGTGCCAAAGTAAGTCCAGGAGCACCTTTTTCATCCATGCCAGCCTCCTGGCACTCTTACCTGCCTTCTATAGTTTCTGCCTTGAAAGGACAGAAATGTTTACCATGTTTTAGTGATGAGCAAACAGAGAAAATAAGGTGCTAGATGTGTTTTAAAGCCAGGGGTTCACTGTGAGTTACCCCTATGTAATGCTGTATTGATGCTAGCTAAATGCAAAGGTCTGTAAATGACAACAATAATAAAAAGAAAAAATAAACAAACAAAAAACCAAACAGGCACAAAAAAGTCCCCAAACCCTTACATTTTGATCAGGCCATGTTGGAAAATGAAAAACAGATACATGGATGGGGTAGTTTTATGGTAGTTTTGTGAAGTATTTATTCAAACATTAAAGTAAATACTGGTGAAAAGAGTTGCAAAATTAACCTCAAAACCCCAAGATTCTAGATGTTAGTAAACTGCATAGCAAATCAATATTTACTCTTTCTTTATCATCCCTAATGTTTATCTCACTCTGAATCCTTTCCTGATCCTTTATTATGTAATGTAGTGTAGAGGAGGTATTTGCAGGGTTATCTTAACCTAAGAAACTTTAAAATTTACCCTGCTTTTACATCCAGGCTAAAATATCTGACAGACCATTTTATAGCTCTTTTGTAAAATGAGAGTTGGACTTTTTCAGAAGCAGTAGATACAAAATTGCCATAGTTTACAATTAATTGCAAATCCACTTATTAGTTTTATACTTTTTAAAATGCCTGCCCTGAATCCTTTTATCCTAAAAGGCAGCCTATCAGAATGTTCTGAAGAAATGGTAAAAATAACCAGCCTGAGCCCAGAGAGAAATTTCTGATTTAAAAAAAATCTAGGTGAGCTGGGCAGCCTAGAGACACAATCTCATCCATAGCTTCCCACGAGGGAAGGAGCTGCCCAACAGTTGCCCGGAGGAGCAGAAGACATGGAAAGGGCCCTTGTCATAGAATCATAGAATGGTCTGGGTTGGAAAAGACCTTTGAAAGTCACCTAGTCCAAGGATGCAGGGGCATCCTCAACTAGATCAGGTTGCCCAGAGCCCTGTCGAGCTTCACTTTTAATATTTCCAGGGATGGGGCCCCAACAACCTCCCTGGGCAACATATTCCAGTGTTTTACCACCCTCATAGTAAAGAACCTGTTCATAACATCCAACCTAAATCACTTTTCTCTAGTTTGAAGCCATTGCCCCTCATCCTATCACTACAGGTGTCTGTAAACAATCTCTCTCCATCCTTCTTGTAGGTGTCCTATGTCAAACCTACAAAGACTGGCAATGTCAGAAGATGTACATAGTTTTGGTGAACTCTTCATCTTTCAAAACCTGAATTTCCTATCTTAGCTGCATGTTCAGTGGCAAAATAAAGAATATTCACAGCTCTTCTCTTGCTTGTGTTTTGGGAATCTTTACTTCAAGTAGAAGCATGTTCTCCATGACTTTGTGTAAAGTGCACAGCTGGAACCACACAATGCTGACACAGATGTATGGATACATTCTACATGACATTGCTGTTTGTGGTTGAGGATGAATCCTGGAAACTGCTAGTTTACAGACTACAAGTGGAGGGGAGCAAATTTAAGCTCTATCTTCAAAGGTCTGGTAGCTAGACTCCAGAATTGTAGTGTACATAACAGCAGAAAAGTTTGAGAAACTCTTAAAATTTTGTATGACTGTCCATCACACAAGGAGACTGGTGAGACAGTCTCCTATCTCCTAGCCAGACTCTCACAATTCATCTTCCATAGTGGGGCTGTACAAAAAAAGCAGTGGAGGACTTTGATGCTCTACACTACATGCAATTTAATTTGTGCAGTTTTGTTTGCTTTCTAGTTTTCTGGAGCCACTGAATGGTACAGAAGAACTAAAGCAATCTGCACTGTAGTGGTTTTGTTCTTCCAAACAGTCGCTTTGGTTTTAACTCTTACCACACATTTTTAAACAGAAATTTTTTAATAAATATTAAACCATCACTCATGAATATGTGGATGTCATTAATGAAAGTCAGATGTATTCTGCTCAAATGTTAAACCTGTTATGATCTTGCTGATTTCAATTTTTGTCTTCCTATTTTTCTCCACCACTCTTCTTCCACTCCTTGCTCGTTTAGTGTTTTAAAGAGAATATAAATGTTTGTGTCCTTAGTGTGATATGTTTTTCTATTTTCTGTTTCACGTTTAGTTAAGAATTGTAAAACCCAAGTTAACTATGGATGCACTGAGTTGTTTCCATGTCAAGAAACTGACTAAACAGATAACAAAAGTCTTGTCCATAAGTATATTTAGGCTTGTGGTTGTTCTTCCCAAAAGCAGTTGCAAGTCCTTAGTAGCTTTCACTCCTTGATCCTTAAGCAGTGTTTTCAGAAGGAGTATAATATTATTAAAGTTAGTGTTTATAATACAAGAGTAGACAGTTAGATTGCCTGTATTCTGACAGAAGGAAAATGAATTTGTTTTACTACATGTTGATTGTGCTGGAAAAACAGCATCAGCTTTATTGTTGGCATTAATCCATTAATAACACTGAGCTCGTTATATGAAACTCTTTATTTTGTTATATTAGTGGGGCTCTCTTTCATTTTATAGCTGGCTTAAGTCCTGCTGAGATTCAGCAGTTATGGAAAGAAGTGACTGGAGTTCACAGTATGGAAGACAATGGCATTAAACATGGAGGGCTAGACCTCACTACTAACAATTCCTCCTCTACTACCTCCTCCACCACTTCCAAAGCATCACCACCAATAACTCATCATTCCATAGTGAATGGACAGTCTTCAGTTCTAAATACAAGGCGAGACAGGTAATTCTAACAAGATTTCAACTGTGCTTATCATTTGACGTAAAGCTGTTTTATAACATTCTAAGTCACATTATTTCCAATCACAAAAATAACACTTAATACAAGTTATTTAAGAGATCATGGAGACTTGATTTGTCAGAATTGTTTATCAGTAGGGCATCATTTTCAATAACGATGTCTAATTTTGCAGACTCAATGACAATTACCTGTCTGTTGTTTTATAACACATGGTAATTTTGGTAAAAATTAAAAATCCCAGAATAAGGGGTGCTAGTTTAGAGGTGTAAATGCAGATTTGGGGGCACTTCTTTAGGTTTTATTCATATTTGAGTTAATACGCCAGGCAGGCAGGCTCTTACACTGCTGGTTTCCTAGAAAATGTACATATATCTTAGTCATCAGGGCTGTAATTCAGTGCAAAGATTCTACGTAAAAGCGCTTTAAATGTAGCATGTTAGAGCAGTTCTCGTACTATTTGTCTCTTCTGAAGTAAAACACTGAGTTTTCCTTCTTATATGCACAACAGTAACATAGTTGACACATTTCATAAAAATTTTTAGTGGCTTTAGTGTAATAAAGTGGAATTCAACCATATGGGTAAATTTAAATAATTTGTCAGACACCATTTCTTATTTTCAAGCAAAGGATTAAATTCATACAAGAGCATATAGTATTTGCAGTTCTTATTAGTAAATAGATTCATTTTTTCAGATGTACAAGAAGATGCTTTTGGGTCTACATAAATTGTCAATGATTGTATTTTTAAAAACATGCTCCATTTAATTATTTTATTATTTAAAAGAGGAGACATTCATTTAACTATCTCTGGTCCTCATGTGACTGTGAGAATATTTCTCTATCATTATGTTGTGCTATTTAAAAACTGGTACTTCTCTGAATACCATTATAATAGTAGTTTTGCTTAGCATTACTTTTGTGATTGTATCTCAGGGAGTGGTTATTTGAATCAGGATGTGTAGCTGATGCCCACCTTCATGGGGCAGTCCCCTGAATTTCTTTGATAACGGTATGTGGGTGGAACTATCCTTGGACTTCAGCTGGATATTTTTATGAAGCCAAGGAGCTAATGGAAGCAACTTATTTTTCAATATAAAATTCAAATATTTTGCAGTAGCATCCACAATATTCTTAAATTTTGACTGTTCATCTTCAATATTTCTTCACAGAATTGATCACTTCTGAATGTATTTTTTATTTATAGGTAAATGTTTCACCAAGGTCATATGGCAGAATTAGCATATGGTATTATACAGTCATCTTATTTTTTCATCCTTTATTAACAGTCATCTTTGGCTCTATTTCTTCTCTAATTGGAACATCATCTAGCCTTGGCAGTTGAACTATTCAATAGAACGATTAAATTTTTCTGACTGCTCTGAGCTAAATTGACCTGTTTTGACCTGTTTGTCACTGATCGTAACCTGACAGGCGCTAGCAGCCTCCAACGATTATGGCTTTTGAGATGAATCTGATGCCTTATTCTTTTGCTACAGCTCGTCACATGAGGAGACTGGGGCCTCCCATACTCTCTATGGTCATGGAGTTTGCAAATGGCCTGGCTGTGAAAGCGTTTGTGAAGATTTTGGACAATTTTTAAAGTAGGTGTTTTTTAATTCATTTGTACAGGGTTGTTCAAGGCAAGGGAAAGAGTAAGACCGCAAACAGAGTCTTGCTGTAAATCGTGTCAGAGATTTTGGTGTGTATTCCAAGTAGATAGATAATCAAGGCTATCTGCAGAGGGTCAAATTGTTATCCTTCCTTTCATGTTGAACACTTTTGCAGGTCTTTCAATACCACAGTGTTTAATCCTCTTATTATCCTTTACTGAAATTGAGCCTCAGCAAATTTGAAGAGATGCTTTAGATTGTATATTTATTGGATAGTATGGGTATGAAAATGCATATTTTAAATTCTGACATTTTGTATATAGTGGAAATTAGTCAATATAATATATAAAAAAAAAAAAAGCAGAAAGGACCAAGTGTGACCATTGAACTCTGATGTGGTAATTTAAATTTGCTTTTACTCTTTTTGTGAACAAGATACACATAAAGAAAAAAATGTAGGTTTGCAACTTTCATGGCTGATGTAAAAATTTTTCACTTTCAGCATTTGGTTCTGTCAGGTACTGTCTAAATCGCAGCATTTAGAAAACAAGTGATACAGATTTTGCTTTCCATCTGCAGCTTCAAACTACAATGGTTTACTGAATTCTGCCCACCCTTTTTTTTTTTTCTTTTTTTTTTTTTTTTTTTAGGTAGTTACTAGAATTTCTGTGTTCATCTGAATTTTCAATGACAGCACTGATTTTCTACCTGTGTACATTATGGACTGGTCTTTGTCAGAAGAGCCGTACTCATTTTAGCATGCAATAGATCTTAATGGAAAGCTACAGATAGGCTTATATAGATGAGTAACTTCAGGGGCTGAGACTCTTATGTTGTCATGGTGCAGCTAACAGGGTGAATGAACTGTTTCATGCTTCATCAACAATTAAGTTAATTAGCTCATTTGAAATTGCACTGCTTTGTTGCCAGGATGTTGGCAGAAACATCAAAAAGACGTGTTTACAAATGGTAGACTACAGGGTATGTAACAGAAGCACCTTAACAGCAGACCATAAGTACTCAATATTGCAATAACTTTTATAATGGAATTATAGCAATACTTTTCATAAAGCATTCACAATGTTTTCTTCATCTTTCATGCAGTCTTTCAGTTTTAAATTAAGTGACTTTTACTGACTTGCAAATATTGGGTAGGTATCACTCCTGATAAATTTTTGTTTATAAGTGCATTGAATGGAATGTCAAAATAATGGCTTAATATTGGAGAAAACTGTATAGTATTTAAAAGGGCCTGATTTATGTAAGTTTGTATTAAAAGGAAAATGAGATCTCCCAAATTTGACCTAGCATTCTGAGTATTATTAATAATAAGAATTTAAATTCATTTAAGTTAAGCATTCTCAAATTCAATAAAAAGCTACATTTTCTAAATACATCCATCCATCTAGGCTATAGAGATGCTAATTCTGTGGGCAGACTTTGCACATCCATTACATCAAGACTCTTGTTATAATCCATGATCACTAAAACCATTTTGATTAAGGTGCTGTGGTGCTTGGTTTACAGATGCTTTTGCTTTCCTGAACCAAATAGCCCTGGAAAATGTGAAAGTGACATATTACATCTTGATAATTCTGGTGCAGAGTTCATCAGGGTTTGCAGCAATGTTATGGCTTTTGTCCTATGCACCAGCACAAAGTGTCCAAGAATATTATTTCTTCTTTTCATTCGATTCTGTCTCCTGTTTAAAACAAATAAGAAGTCATGTTCTTGAATATATGAGGTTGTTTATGAAACAGAAATATTCCTTCATTTTATTCCAGCATTAAGATGAAAATCAATACATAACCATACATTAGATTCTTTAGTACCTTTTCATGTTCACACTAATGCAAAATCCCCATTACAATTAAAAAACATTTTCTTTCAATTAAATATCAACTTTTAGTCCAAAGATTGACCGTTTTTCCAACCCATTAACTTTATAGGGGATGAAAGGACTAATGGCTGTAGTTTTCAAGGCTTTGCTCTTAGTCTAGTCTTTGTTACGATGTTTTAGGTTCTCTGACTTGAAACAATATGATACCTGTGCTAAGAGAGTTAATGCAAGTATATTGTACCAAAATGAAATATTAATAAGGTACACTACCCCAGTATAGTAGTGTATAATACTTATGTATATGCTTATGACAACTTTGAAGAGTGCCTGGTTTGTGAACTCCAACATCTTGTGCTTAGAAAATGGTTTATCTAGCAGCTTGATTAAAAAATAAATATATATATATATACTGTGCATAGCATCTGAGAAGGAGGATTAAGACAGAAAACACTGGCTTTGCTTTACTTACCTAATAATGGAGAGGATTTACGGTGAAGTGACAAATAAGTTTCAATAAATGAGCTAAAGCCACAAAAGCCATTTTCACCTTCGTTGTTGTTTACTCAATATGAATTGGTTTTATTTTTACATTTTAGGACATTCCAATTATTCCTTTGATATCCTTCAACTCTAGACACAAACACAGAGTTTACATTTTATGGAGCCGTTTTCAATCTTGACAAAATGGTGTTAGATTACAGTTGCTCCTGCACAGAAGATCAGTTTTGACTATTGAATAAAAACAACAGCTTTTGGCTTAAGAAAAACTTTAAAGCGTAAAGACAGATCTGACAGAACTAGAAAGAAGATGACAAGATTTTAGCCAAATGCCAGGTACTGAAACAATTAGAAGTGCCACAAAATCTTAGGAAAATTCAGTATTTTGCTGTGAAACAAGTGTTGAGAGAAGCTGGTCACTGAGTGAGGAACCCAGTAGATTACTCAAATCATTTAATAATAGTTGTTCATGGTGGTTTTTTTTTAGATGTTGGAGTGCAACAGCATATGATAAAACTGCAGTGTATTTTGTTTGGAAAATTAATTATCATTCCATTGGTCCTAAGTCAGTTTGAGTAAGAGGGATTCAACTCTGAGTGCTCAAAATGAAAGATTTACAATAAAATCAGTCAGGGAGCAGTATAATCCCCCCCAAAAATCCCTGAGAAAGTAGTCAGGGACTTGCTGAGCCACTTGGATCTCCACAAGTCCATGGGACTAGATGGGATCCATCCTAGGGTGCTGAGAGAGCTGGCAGATGAGCCAGCCTCTATCCATCATTTTCCACCAGTTCTGGCTCACCGGAGAGGTCCCAGACAACTGGAAACTTGCCAACGTGATGCCCATCCACAAGAAAGGCCGGATGGATGAACCTGCAAACTACAGGCCTGTCAGCCTGACCTCAGTGCCAGGAAAGACTATGGAGCAGATCATCTTGGAGTCAATCTCAGCACACCTGCAGGATGGCCAAGGGATCAGGTCCAGCCAGCATGGATTTAGGAAGAGCAGGTCCTGCATGACCAACCTGATCTCCTTCTATGACCAGGTGACCCACCTGGTGGATGTGGGGAAGGCTGTGGATGTAGTCTACCTAGACTTCAGCATGTCCTTTGACACCATCCCC
The DNA here is from genome assembly GCF_014839835.1 of Dryobates pubescens. Classification (NCBI taxonomy): domain Eukaryota; kingdom Metazoa; phylum Chordata; class Aves; order Piciformes; family Picidae; genus Dryobates; species Dryobates pubescens. The sequence continues at coordinate 122,778,195 of NC_071657.1, read as the reverse complement.
CACAGCAAACTCCTGGCCAAACTGTCAGCCCATGGCTTGGACAGCAGCACTCTGTGCTGGGTTAGGAACTGGCTGGAGGGCTTGGGTTAGGAACTGGCTGGAGGGCCAAGCCCAGGGAGTAGTGGTGAATGGTGCCACATCCAGCTGGCAGCCAGTCACTAGTGGCGTCCCCCAGGGATCAGTGCTGGGCCCCATCCTGTTCAATATCTTTGATAATCTGGATGAGAGGATTGAGTCCACCATCAGTAAATTTGCAGACGACACCAAGTTGGGAGCAGGTGTTGATCTGTTAGAGGGTAGAAGGGCTCTGCAGAGGGATCTTGACAGGCTGGACAGAGAGGCAGAGTCCAACATGATGGCATTCAACAAGTCCAAATGTCGGGTGCTACACTTTGGTCACAACAACCCCATGCAGCGCTGCAGGCTGGGGTCAGAGTGGCTGGAGTGTGGCCAGGCAGAAAGAGACCCAGGGGTGCTGGTTGA
>NC_071657.1:122767712-122772712 GCF_014839835.1 Dryobates pubescens | reverse complement strand
TGTCATGTGTTGCACATATGAACCTGTGTGCTTACACAAGTGAGCATGCATGCATGTGAAAAAAGTGGTGTGTACTGGTGATAGCAGTAATAATGCAGAAGTAAAATCTGTCCCCAGTCCTTTTTCTAACAATTTTGTACACAACTAACTGAAAACATTAAATTCCTGCATTAACAGACCACACACATCATGTCTGTGTAATTGAGGGATTAAAATTATTTTAAATCAAAATTTTGGAAAAATAAAGTGTATGGCACATTCTGAACAATTGACAAATTTTTAAACTGATTTGATTGTGTATTTTTGCATGCACAGGGGGAATTAAGTCAGTTTCTCTGAAAATAAATAAAGTGTAGGTTTTGTGACTCAGATAAAAGAAATGCGGTGTCTCTGGTGATGCTGATGCTTAAACTTAGCATAAACTACCAAGCAAGTTACATGTATACCTTTAAACAATTTTATATTAAAAAGTTAACAAAATCTTTCATAATTAGTTACATCTATTCCCTAGTCATGCTTCTTGCGAAGACAGTAGAACCTGTTGTGTTTTGCTCACCTGCAAACCCTGTCACTGGGTCCTAAATTTTAGTAAAACTACAATGCAAACCCTTGTATTTTTGCACTGTTTCTGACAAAAATATTTCCCCTATAGATTACCAACCAAATAATGACATATTTATCTGATTAATGTTGCTAAGAAAAATTAAAGGGAGGAGATATTTCCTCCATGGTGCAGATAACAGTTTCTGTAACTGAAAGCATCTGTGACTGTAGTGCTTGCAAAACTTATTCCTTGTGCCTGGAGTGTTAATAGCCAGTAAATCTACGTTTAAAGACAAAAACATCTTTGCTCCCATTTCTTCTCAGTGGAGCAGCAAATCCACTATTAGAGCTCCAAAAGGAGCTTCTTTGTTCCCGGAAGAGAGAGAGAGAAAAGATGAAACCACTGTCCTTGTGAAGTTGTACTCAATGAAAACATACAAGGCACATACATTCTGGTCTGGGCTGTACTTTAGTTACAGGCAGCCACTTACTGAATACCTTTTCCCCAGTTGCAGTGTTGTTTTGTTTTGTTAAACTAGTGTGTGGATCCTGAATCCCTCCCAGGAGGCTTGCTCTGTATGTAAGGTGTGTAGTTGTTCCTTTCCCTGCCTTTACTTTGCACTCTTCCTTGGTCTGGGGAGGCTGATCTCTATCATAATCTTCACAGGCTGCTTCTGGAAACCGTACTGAAACTCAGTGATGTTCGCTTGCAGTGCTGTTTTGGGGCAGGGGGAGTGGGTGTTTTGTTGGTTTTGCTTAATGATTAAAGAAGGGCAGACACAGAAATCTTAACAAAGTCTATATTAGTTCACAGTAGTTCAAGCAGCCTAAAAGCAATTATATCTTTTGATGAATCTGTTCATCTGCACCAGCAACAGGGAGTAGAAATCTGTTCAGTCACTCTACCAAATATTGATAACCAGCTACATTGGCCTTTAGATAGCATATGTGACCTGGAAGATAGGAACTGGATGTCTGACAGTCATCACTGAGAAAGCAGAGCTAAATGAAATAATCAGTTTTATTATTCTGTACAGGTATATCTAAGGCATGTTCTGACTAGATCTTTTTGCATAACTCCCACTGAAACTAATGGAAGCTGTATGCACATAAGAGAAAAATGGACTCTCAAAGAAATTTTCCTCATCTTTACATTTTCTTACTAGTGTTCTCTTTCTTCTCTAGGCACCTTAACAATGAACATGCATTGGATGACAGAAGCACTGCTCAGTGTCGAGTGCAAATGCAAGTGGTTCAGCAGCTAGAAATACAGGTTTGTTACATGGGTGTATTATGCCATTACCTGTTTACTATTAACCTAAACTTAACTTAAAACATTTGCCTTAGTGACTCTAGCTTAAAGACATATGTTTCTTGCATAAAATTTGTTGATATTCATGAACAAGCGGAGAGGTTTTACTTAAAGATCTTTCACATTATAAATTATGCAATAATTATCTAACATCAGCATCATCTACAGTGTTTTGCTTGAACTAAGACCCTGATGCCACTCATCATGAATGAAAAATGCAGTCCCTGGAGCAGAGACTGGATCTAAGCTGTCTTCAGTTCACAAAATGCTGGGTCAGGACCCCTCTTCCTTCTTCCCCTTCTGACCTAATAATGCTTGTTGAAACTGTTCTGCAGGACAGGGGAGTAGAAGAGCATATCTCCACCCGAAATGACTCCCAGCTTATGGTGGGCATTTTTCTGTAAGCAGAAGGTGTAATGTCAAACCCACTCACAGAGGTCCCCAGGGAGTCCTGTGTCTGGGACTTCAGGACTCAGGTGCCCTGTTCAGGCTTTAACCATTAGAGGTCACTGCATGTATGTGAATGCTCCCTCCAGCTTATGCAAGAGTACCCCTGGGGTCTCCCAGTATTGAAACTACACTTACCAGGCTACCAAAGAAACCTTTTTCCGACTCCTTGCCTCAAATGTTCTGTAATTAAAGATGCACTGACCAGATTTTATCCAGTATACCCAAACTATCTGCAGCTACATTTTCCTTTTAAAATTACTTACATGTTGTTTTCTTTAGTCCAGTCTCAGTCTACAGGTGCAACTCTTGAGTTAAATTCATGTAAGAAGGTATTACAGAGCTCCGTAGAAAGCACAAGAGTTAAACACCAAGTGATTCTTACTACAATTAGTGCTGTAATCATGCCATAGATACCCAAAACCATATCACCTCAAACCAATTTGAAGCATTTCTTCTTGGAACCTAGCTTGTGAAAAAATGTATTTTTTTCATGTTGTGAGATACATTTTCCTCTTTTGCATTCTGATATTTCTATCAAGGAATTGCAACAAAATTCTTCTTTTTTGTCCTTTTTTTTTCACATTTAGTAATTTGTATAAAATATTAACATAGCAGATTATCAGAAAATGGTTAGGAAGTTACAGTAACATATTTCCTAAAAGCAGTTTAAGGGCTGCTTACGAACTGTTTACCATTTACAAAGGCCAGACTGTGTTATAACAGTCCAAGTGAAGATTTAGCTTGCAGTGTGACCAATTATGCCGTTTTTTTGCTTTGTCTGACTTCTAGTGAAGTAAGGTCCATCAGTTGTAATGAGACCCAGTGCAGTGTTGATGCCGACTCCGTGGCAGAGTTCAGCGTTTCACACTGCCTGGGCCCTGTCACTCTATTGAATTAGATTGATGATGGCAGATTGCAGGGGGCACTAACTGGACCTCAGTGGGAAAGGATGAAGTGTGTAGACAATCTTGGCAAGCACTGTGCTTTGAGGACCCTTCACCCCTTCACAGCTGTTGGCACTAGTCCATTGCTAACAGTGTCCACAGGACTTTAAAGAGACACTATGGGCCTTCTAATTTATGGTCTTCGTAACTTGTTACTGTCGAGGCAACTGTGACCTCCATTCTCTTATTGACAAAAAGATGAAGTGTTATTTGTTTTCTCTGACCTTTTAACATATGAAAAGCTATTAAAGTTTTTGGGTTTTTTTTATTCTTTCTTTCCATGCCCAAAGTTGCGTTTCCTCTGAGATAAGTTTCCACTCACATAGACTTTTATATGCAGGAATCATCACACCAAGACAAGCTCGATGATAAGATGTATCACTGCAGTAAAATAGCTGTATCAGTCATTTCTGAAATGCTTCTGATCTCACTCTTTCTTAACAGCTTTCTAAAGAACGCGAACGTCTTCAAGCAATGATGACCCACTTGCACATGCGACCCTCGGAGCCCAAGCCATCTCCAAAACCTGTAAGTGCATATTGCTTTATAAACAGTAAATAGGCCTACAAATGTAGCAGGCTAAGAAAATGAACCATTTAGTGACAGTTGGAAAACAATGAGTGTGATGAAAAATATGGCAATAAAATGGAAGTAAAATGCAATAGCTTGTCAAATTGTATGTTTCTTTAAAAGTAATGCTATCTTTTACAAAATCTATCCAATCTACACCATAGGTGACACTAAACAAAGTACACTTACAAGTGTCCAAATCATTGCCTTGAGACTGAAACTAGAGAGAGTATCTTCTTGTGATAGATTTACAGATATTAAAAGGAAATCCACATTGAAAGGTTTGAAGTTCTGTGGACTCTGTAGCAGTAAAAAGTAAATGTAAAAATAATCTAGATGCTAAGAAATTTTTTTTAAATGACTTACAAGAGACATAAATAAACAATTTGTTACTCTTAAATGAACAAAATGCTATTTTATGCAGTGAATTTAAACAACTGTAAACATAGATTTTTTTTTCCTCAATTTCTGTCAAGACTGCCAAACTATGCATTCCCTGTGATGCTGTTGGAGGTGGTACAAACACTGAAAATTCCCTGTTGCATCCAGCTGTTCCATGGTGCTGCATCAGGCCTGGTTGTGCATCTGGATCTGTTAGGGTGTCAAGCATTGTAGTACTTACAATACACTGTGCTTAGATATACCGCACTTACAGTAGAAGCTATGTGATTTGATAACTGTTCATTAATGTTAACTATGACAGTAATTTTGTACGTACAATATGAAAAGGATATAGCAGTACTTGAAGATGAAATGCTGGGGTATCGATGAAAATCTGTCTATCAAAGTCAGGAAATATAGGCAAAAGGAACATAATCTTTTTTAAAGAGCACACTTGCATATCACGCCCAGTTAATGTTTACGTAGAAGGACAGCATACTTCGTCTCTTGTGTTTTCAGCTCCACGTACTTCAAAGAAAATCTTTGTTTGAGGGCACACTTTATAACCTGATGATGAATGAAGAAAGTGTTAGCATTTCCTTAACCCCTGCCTCTGTGAGAGAAAATTTAGGTGCAGTATTTTTGCTTTCATTAGCCTAACTAAATTGTAGCTTTTATTTTAGATTATGTACTAGGGAAAGACACTTGGAAACTTTAATTTTACTATGTGTGGCATGTGTATTAAAAAAGCAGTCGGAGTGCTTTTTTCATTCACATGCATTGTGAAGTTTTTCTATCAT
>NC_071657.1:122762712-122765212 GCF_014839835.1 Dryobates pubescens | reverse complement strand
CCATTCCACCAAATTAGCAAGGAGACTAAAGGTCAGTGTAAAATTTTCCAGCTGGCTGGAGCCTCTCAGCTGAGATTTGGGACTGGGGAAAAAAAAAAAACACAAAACCAAAAAAAACCAAACACACACAACAAACAAACCAAAACCAACTCTGGCAGCATCAGAACAGCAGCTTCTTTTAAGTCTTGTTTGTATGACTGCTAACACATTCTATTACATTTATTGTTGCTATTGTTGTTTTGCAGGAGCTATATCTGTTTTACAACAGATCTAAATAATCACCAGCTAGTTCCCATTGCAGGCAAACATACTTTCTGTGAAGTCTGGTAGTACTAGAAGGAGTTAGTCCTAAGTAACATTGCATCAGATTATTAGATAACCTCTAACAGCATCCTCTAATTAGAGTTCTTATGATACAATTTCATCCTGTAATTAGTTGAGATTGGCTGCTTCCTTTTGCAGCTTATTAGTGGCAACACAGCTGTAGAAGTGAATCCACTCTCATTTGTCAAACCTTTTTAAGCAGTGTTTTTCTCCCCCCCTTCTCCTTTTTTTTTTTTTTTTTTTTTTTTTTAATACTTTCCTTTTGGGTTTATGCAGCTCAATTTGGTGTCTAGTGTCACCATGTCTAAGAACATGTTGGAGACATCCCCACAGAGCTTACCTCAAACTCCCACAACACCAACGGCCCCAGTCACCCCAATTACCCAGGGACCTTCTGTAATCACCCCAGCCAGTGTACCCAATGTGGGAGCCATTCGAAGAAGACATTCAGACAAATACAACATTCCCATGTCATCAGGTAGGACATTTTGGATCAATGCTTTTATTTTGATATTCCCCAATTTAATGCAATAACTAAAATAGCACCATACCTAAGCTTTGAAAAGATGTATTTTCTCAACTCCAAATTTATTTTGCCAATGTGAATATAAAGAAATGGGAAACTGAAAGAAAGAAGCTCTGAAACGGTCTTGTTTCAGCATAAGATTTCAATAATGGATACGTGAAAACGGGTTAGTATTAATGATGGTATATACTACTTAAGCTGCTGTCAGTCTGCGCTAACCCTATTTAATTCTGTGTACGCGCGTTAGTGTACCTCTTCTCTGCTAACCAGAGAAAAATCATACAAAGGTAAGCTTCAGATGGTAAATAAGAGAGGACAGAGGAGGAGGTGGCTGACCGTCACTGTACGACCATGTAAGAAAATATTCAGTTTGCACATTTTAAAAAGGTCTTGCTGCTGGAAGCATGCTGGATGGCTGGGTACACCACTGCTGGTGTACACTAAGTGACTGACTGGGGCATGCTTCATTTGCACTTTTACATCAAGGAGCGCAGAAAAGAGTTTTTGGTATAATTTGCTTTTTGAACATTCCTGAGTAAATAGTTCTTTTGGAAACTTGTGAGCACACAAGAAGCAACGTCATCAATCATAATGTGCAATTGGGCTGCTAATAACATTAACATACAGTTTGTATGGGTTTATTTTACAGAAATTGCCCCAAACTATGAATTTTATAAAAATGCAGATGTCAGACCTCCATTTACTTATGCAACTCTCATAAGGCAGGTAAGTAGAGAGAAAATTAAGTTTGCCTGATTAAATTAAAATTCATTAATGCTTAAAGTAAGGCTTGGTTGAGGAAGTGTCATCCAGTCTAGTTAGCAAACCATTATTTTATGTCACTATGTATCTTGTCTCATTTCAGGCTATCATGGAATCGAGTGACAGGCAGTTAACACTTAATGAAATTTACAGCTGGTTTACACGGACATTTGCTTACTTCAGGCGTAATGCAGCAACTTGGAAGGTAACTTCTTTGCCGTCAGTTTAAAGATGCCTAGTGCAGTTCCTTGAAGATAGCACAAGGAACATTTATTTACATGACATAAGCAGATTAGTATCTGCTTCCCCTCTTTTTAACCTGCCTCTTGAATGGAATGAATTCCCTCTCTCAAAATGACAAGTGAAAGAATAATTTTGCCTCTGATACAGTTTTCTAATTTGATGCAATTAATAGCTGAGGCTTGGCAGAGAAATGAGGGCCTGACACACTAATTACAGTGTGAGCACTCAATCATCAACACCTTTGTTAGTCGCACTATATTACTTTTTCTCTTGCATATTATTGGCTAATTAGTTTGAAAAATGTCTGTTTGCCTTGCGCAACAAATGGAGGCTGTAGGTTTTGTCTTGGTCTGTGCCTTTTGTACACATCATACCTCATCGTACAGACTGAAGCTGCCACAGGAGTGAGGGCCATGGCTACTCAGCTGGAACTAAAAGAAAGTAAAGTGAATATTATCCTGTCAGAACATAAATGCAGTTTATTTACTTAGACAAAAGGGTTCATCTATATCCCTGTCCAAACAACTTCATTGTCTAGATCCTACAAGGAGCTAAAAAGTGTTAGTTCTGTGCATCTATTTTTGGAAAAAGAGCAACGTCTGGAAAGATAAGGGCACTCAGCACAGACTAAGCAAACTGTTTTAT